>NW_027507748.1:47664558-47679558 GCF_037356315.1 Lithobates pipiens
CTATCTCACGCAGTATCTATCTATCTATCTATCTATCTATCTATCTCACGCAGTATCTATCTATCTATCTATCTATCTATCTATCTATCTATCTATCTATCTATCTATCTATCTATCTATCTATCTATCTCACGCAGTATCTATCTATCTATCTATCTATCTATCTATCTATCTATCTATCTATCTATCTATCTATCTATCTATCTATCTATCTATCTCACGCAGTATCTATCTATCTATCTATCTATCTATCTATCTATCTATCTATCTATCTATCTATCTATCTCCCGCAGTATCTATCTATCTCACGCAGTATCTATCTATCTATCTATCTATCTATCTATCTATCTATCTATCTATCTATCTATCTATCTATCTCACGCAGTATCTATCTATCTATCTATCTATCTATCTATCTATCTATCTATCTATCTATCTATCTATCTCACGCAGTATCTATCTATCTATCTATCTATCTATCTATCTATCTATCTATCTATCTATCTATCTATCTATCTCACGCAGTATCTATCTATCTATCTATCTATCTATCTATCTATCTCACGCAGTATCTATCTATCTCACGCAGTATCTATCTATATATCTATCTATCTATCTATCTATCTATCTCACACAGTATCTAGCTATCTATCTATCTATCTATCTATCTATCTATCTATCTATCTATCTATCTATCTATCTATCTCACCCAGTATCTATCTATCTATCTATCTATCTATCTATCTATCTCACCCAGTATCTATCTATCTATCTATCTATCTATCTATCTATCTATCTATCTATCTATCTATCTATCTATCTATCTATCTCACGCAGTATCTATCTATCTCACGCAGTATCTATCTATCTATCTATCTATCTCACGCAGTATCTATCTATCTATCTATCTCATGCAGTATCTATCTATCTATCTCACGCAGTATCTATCTATCTATCTATCTATCTCACGCAGTATCTATCTATCTATCTATCTATCTATCTATCTATCTATCTATCTATCTATCTATCTATCTATCTATCTATCTCACGCAGTATCTATCTATCTATCTATCTATCTCACGCAGTATCTATCTATCTATCTATCTATCTATCTATCTATCTATCTATCTATCTATCTATCTATCTATCTATCTATCTATCTCACGCAGTATCTATCTATCTATCTATCTATCTATCTATCTATCTATCTATCTATCTATCTCATGCAGTATCTATCTATCTATCTATCTATCTATCTCATGCAGTATCTATCTATCTATCTATCTATCTATCTCACGCAGTATCTATCTATCTCACGCAGTATCTATCTATCTATCTATCTATCTATCTCACGCAGTATCTATCTATCTATCTATCTCATGCAGTATCTATCTATCTATCTCACGCAGTATCTATCTATCCATCTATCTATCTCACGCAGTATCTATCTATCTATCTATCTATCTATCTATCTATCTATCTATCTATCTATCTATCTATCTATCTCACGCAGTATCTATCTATCTATCTATCTATCTCACGCAGTATCTATCTATCTATCTATCTATCTATCTATCTATCTATCTATCTATCTATCTATCTATCTATCTATCTATCTATCTATCTCACGCAGTATCTATCTATCTATCTATCTATCTATCTATCTATCTATCTATCTATCTATCTATCTATCTATCTATCTATCTCATGCAGTATCTATCTATCTATCTATCTCACGCAGTATCTATCTATCTATCTATCTATCTCACCCAGTATCTATCTATCTATCTATCTCACGCAGTATCTATCTATCTATCTATCTATCTATCTATCTATCTATCTATCTATCTATCTATCTCACGCAGTATCTATCTATCTATCTATCTATCTATCTATCTATCTATCTATCTATCTATCTATCTATCTCACGCAGTATCTATCTATCTCACGCAGTATCTATCTATCTATCTATCTATCTATCTCACGCAGTATCTATCTATCTATCTATCTATCTATCTATCTATCTATCTATCTATCTATCTATCTATCTATCTATCTATCTCACGCAGTATCTATCTATCTATCTATCTATCTATCTATCTATCTATCTATCTATCTATCTATCTATCTCACGCAGTATCTATCTATCTATCTATCTATCTATCTATCTATCTATCTATCTCACGCAGTATCTATCTATCTCACGCAGTATCTATCTATCTATCTATCTATCTCACGCAGTATCTATCTATCTATCTATCTATCTCACGCAGTATCTATCTATCTATCTATCTATCTATCTATCTATCTATCTATCTCACGCAGTATCTATCTATCTATCTATCTATCTATCTATCTATCTATCTATCTATCTATCTATCTATCTCACGCAGTATCTATCTATCTCACGCAGTATCTATCTATCTATCTATCTATCTATCTATCTATCTATCTATCTATCTATCTATCTATCTATCTCACGCAGTATCTATCTATCTATCTATCTATCTATCTATCTATCTATCTATCTATCTATCTATCTATCTATCTCACCCAGTATCTATCTATCTATCTATCTATCTATCTATCTATCTATCTCACCCAGTATCTATCTATCTATCTATCTATCTATCTATCTATCTATCTATCTATCTATCTATCTATCTATCTATCTATCTCACGCAGTATCTATCTATCTATCTATCTATCTATCTATCTATCTATCTATCTATCTATCTATCTATCTATCTATCTATCTATCTCACGCAGTATCTATCTATCTCACGCAGTATCTATCTATCTATCTATCTATCTATCTATCTATCTATCTATCTATCTATCTATCTATCTCACGCAGTATCTATCTATCTATCTATCTATCTATCTATCTATCTATCTATCTATCTATCTATCTATCTATCTATCTATCTATCTCACCCAGTATCTATCTATCTATCTATCTATCTCACACAGTATCTATCTATCTATCTATCTATCTATCTATCTATCTATCTATCTATCTATCTATCTCACGCAGTATCTATCTATCTATCTATCTATCTATCTATCTATCTATCTATCTATCTATCTATCTATCTATCTATCTATCTATCTCACCCAGTATCTATCTATCTATCTATCTCACACAGTATCTATCTATCTATCTATCTATCTATCTCACGCAGTATCTATCTATCTATCTATCTATCTCACACAGTATCTATCTATCTATCTATCTCACGCAGTATCTATCTATCTATCTATCTATCTCACGCAGTATCTATCTATCTATCTATCTATCTATCTATCTATCTATCTATCTATCTATCTATCTATCTATCTATCTATCTCACCCAGTATCTATCTATCTATCTATCTCACACAGTATCTATCTATCTCACGCAGTATCTATCTATCTCACGCAGTATCTATCTATCTATCTATCTATCTATCTCACGCAGTATCTATCTATCTATCTATCTCACGCAGTATCTATCTATCTATCTATCTATCTCACGCAGTATCTATCTATCTATCTATCTCATGCAGTATCTATCTATCTATCTATCTATCTCACGCAGTATCTATCTATCTATCTATCTATCTCACGCAGTATCTATCTATCTATCTATCTATCTATCTATCTATCTATCTATCTATCTATCTATCTATCTATCTATCTATCTATCTATCTATCTCACGCAGTATCTATCTATCTATCTATCTCACGCAGTATCTATCTATCTATCTATCTATCTATCTCACCCAGTATCTATCTATCTATCTATCTCACGCAGTATCTATCTATCTATCTATCTATCTATCTATCTATCTATCTATCTATCTATCTATCTCACGCAGTATCTATCTATCTATCTATCTATCTATCTATCTATCTATCTATCTATCTATCTATCTATCTATCTATCTCACGCAGTATCTATCTATCTCACGCAGTATCTATCTATCTATCTATCTATCTCACGCAGTATCTATCTATCTATCTATCTATCTATCTATCTATCTATCTATCTATCTATCTATCTATCTATCTATCTCACGCAGTATCTATCTATCTATCTATCTATCTCACGCAGTATCTATCTATCTATCTATCTATCTATCTATCTATCTATCTATCTATCTATCTATCTATCTATCTATCTCACGCAGTATCTATCTATCTATCTATCTATCTATCTATCTATCTATCTATCTATCTATCTATCTCACGCAGTATCTATCTATCTCACGCAGTATCTATCTATCTATCTATCTCACGCAGTATCTATCTATCTATCTATCTATCTATCTATCTATCTATCTATCTATCTATCTATCTATCTCACGCAGTATCTATCTATCTATCTATCTATCTCACGCAGTATCTATCTATCTATCTATCTATCTATCTATCTATCTATCTATCTATCTATCTATCTATCTATCTATCTATCTATCTCACGCAGTATCTATCTATCTATCTATCTATCTATCTATCTATCTATCTATCTATCTATCTATCTATCTATCTATCTCACGCAGTATCTATCTATCTCACGCAGTATCTATCTATCTATCTATCTATCTCACGCAGTATCTATCTATCTATCTATCTATCTATCTATCTATCTATCTATCTATCTATCTATCTATCTATCTCACGCAGTATCTATCTATCTATCTATCTATCTATCTCACGCAGTATCTATCTATCTATCTATCTATCTATCTATCTATCTATCTATCTATCTCACGCAGTATCTATCTATCTCACGCAGTATCTATCTATCTATCTATCTATCTATCTATCTATCTATCTATCTATCTATCTATCTATCTATCTATCTCACGCAGTATCTATCTATCTATCTATCTATCTATCTATCTATCTATCTATCTATCTATCTATCTATCTCACCCAGTATCTATCTATCTATCTATCTATCTATCTATCTCACACAGTATCTATCTATCTATCTATCTCACGCAGTATCTATCTATCTATCTATCTATCTCACGCAGTATCTATCTATCTATCTATCTATCTATCTATCTATCTATCTATCTATCTATCTATCTATCTATCTATCTATCTATCTCACCCAGTATCTATCTATCTATCTATCTATCTCACACAGTATCTATCTATCTATCTATCTATCTATCTATCTATCTATCTATCTATCTATCTATCTATCTATCTCACGCAGTATCTATCTATCTATCTATCTATCTATCTATCTATCTATCTATCTATCTATCTATCTATCTATCTATCTATCTATCTATCTCACCCAGTATCTATCTATCTATCTATCTCACACAGTATCTATCTATCTATCTATCTATCTCACGCAGTATCTATCTATCTATCTATCTATCTCACCCAGTATCTATCTATCTATCTATCTCACGCAGTATCTATCTATCTATCTATCTATCTCACACAGTATCTATCTATCTATCTATCTCACGCAGTATCTATCTATCTATCTATCTATCTCACGCAGTATCTATCTATCTATCTATCTATCTATCTATCTATCTATCTATCTATCTATCTATCTATCTATCTATCTATCTCACCCAGTATCTATCTATCTATCTATCTCACACAGTATCTATCTATCTCACGCAGTATCTATCTATCTCACGCAGTATCTATCTATCTATCTATCTATCTATCTCACGCAGTATCTATCTATCTATCTATCTCACGCAGTATCTATCTATCTATCTATCTATCTCACGCAGTATCTATCTATCTATCTATCTCATGCAGTATCTATCTATCTATCTATCTATCTCACGCAGTATCTATCTATCTATCTATCTATCTATCTCACGCAGTATCTATCTATCTATCTATCTCACGCAGTATCTATCTATCTATCTATCTATCTATCTATCTATCTATCTATCTATCTATCTATCTATCTCACGCAGTATCTATCTATCTATCTATCTATCTCACGCAGTATCTATCTATCTATCTATCTATCTATCTATCTCACACAGTATCTATCTATCTATCTATCTATCTATCTCACGCAGTATCTATCTATCTATCTATCTATCTATCTATCTATCTATCTATCTCACGCAGTATCTATCTATCTATCTATCTCACGCAGTATCTATCTATCTATCTATCTATCTCACCCAGTATCTATCTATCTATCTATCTCACGCAGTATCTATCTATCTATCTATCTATCTATCTATCTATCTATCTATCTATCTCACGCAGTATCTATCTATCTATCTATCTATCTATCTATCTATCTATCTATCTATCTATCTATCTATCTATCTATCTATCTCACGCAGTATCTATCTATCTCACGCAGTATCTATCTATCTATCTATCTATCTCACGCAGTATCTATCTATCTATCTATCTATCTATCTATCTATCTATCTATCTATCTATCTATCTATCTATCTATCTATCTCACGCAGTATCTATCTATCTATCTATCTATCTCACGCAGTATCTATCTATCTATCTATCTATCTATCTATCTATCTCACGCAGTATCTATCTATCTATCTATCTATCTATCTATCTATCTATCTATCTATCTATCTATCTCACGCAGTATCTATCTATCTCACGCAGTATCTATCTATCTATCTATCTATCTCACGCAGTATCTATCTATCTATCTATCTATCTATCTATCTCACGCAGTATCTATCTATCTCACGCAGTATCTATCTATCTATCTATCTATCTATCTATCTATCTATCTATCTATCTATCTATCTATCTATCTATCTATCTATCTCACCCAGTATCTATCTATCTATCTATCTATCTCACCCAGTATCTATCTATCTATCTATCTATCTATCTATCTATCTATCTATCTATCTATCTATCTATCTCACGCAGTATCTATCTATCTATCTATCTATCTCACGCAGTATCTATCTATCTCACGCAGTATCTATCTATCTCACGCAGTATCTATCTATCTATCTATCTATCTATCTATCTCACGCAGTATCTATCTATCTCACGCAGTATCTATCTATCTATCTATCTATCTATCTATCTATCTATCTCACGCAGTATCTATCTATCTATCTATCTATCTATCTATCTATCTATCTATCTCACCCAGTATCTATCTATCTATCTATCTATCTCACCCAGTATCTATCTATCTATCTATCTATCTATCTATCTATCTATCTATCTATCTATCTATCTATCTCACGCAGTATCTATCTATCTATCTATCTATCTATCTATCTATCTATCTATCTATCTATCTCACGCAGTATCTATCTATCTATCTATCTATCTATCTATCTATCTATCTATCTATCTATCTCACGCAGTATCTATCTATCTCACGCAGTATCTATCTATCTCACGCAGTATCTATCTATCTATCTATCTATCTATCTATCTCACGCAGTATCTATCTATCTCACGCAGTATCTATCTATCTATCTATCTATCTATCTATCTATCTATCTCACGCAGTATCTATCTATCTATCTATCTATCTATCTATCTATCTATCTATCTATCTATCTATCTCACCCAGTATCTATCTATCTATCTATCTATCTCACCCAGTATCTATCTATCTATCTATCTATCTATCTATCTATCTATCTATCTATCTATCTATCTATCTATCTATCTCACGCAGTATCTATCTATCTATCTATCTATCTATCTATCTATCTATCTATCTATCTATCTATCTCACGCAGTATCTATCTATCTATCTATCTATCTATCTATCTATCTATCTATCTATCTATCTATCTCACACAGTATCTATCTATCTATCTATCTATCTATCTATCTATCTATCTATCTATCTATCTCACACAGTATCTATCTATCTATCTATCTATCTCACGCAGTATCTATCTATCTATCTATCTATCTATCTATCTATCTATCTATCTATCTATCTATCTATCTATCTATCTATCTATCTCACCCAGTATCTATCTATCTATCTATCTCACACAGTATCTATCTATCTATCTATCTATCTCACGCAGTATCTATCTATCTATCTATCTCACGCAGTATCTATCTATCTATCTATCTCACGCAGTATCTATCTATCTATCTATCTCACGCAGTATCTATCTATCTATCTATCTATCTATCTCACGCAGTATCTATCTATCTATCTATCTATCTATCTATCTATCTATCTATGTATCTATCTATCTATCTATCTATCTATCTATCTATCTATCTATCTATCTATCTATCTATCTCACCCAGTATCTATCTATCTATCTATCTATCTATCTCACACAGTATCTATCTATCTATCTATCTCATGCAGTATCTATCTATCTATCTATCTATCTCACGCAGTATCTATCTATCTATCTATCTATCTATCTATCTATCTATCTATCTATCTATCTATCTATCTATCTATCTCACCCAGTATCTATCTATCTATCTATCTATCTCACGCAGTATCTATCTATCTATCTATCTATCTATCTATCTCACGCAGTATCTATCTATCTATCTATCTATCTATCTATCTATCTATCTATCTATCTATCTATCTATCTATCTATCTATCTCACGCAGTATCTATCTATCTATCTATCTATCTCACGCAGTATCTATCTATCTATCTATCTATCTATCTATCTATCTATCTATCTATCTATCTATCTATCTATCTATCTATCTCACGCAGTATCTATCTATCTATCTATCTATCTATCTATCTATCTATCTATCTATCTATCTATCTATCTCATGCAGTATCTATCTATCTATCTATCTCACGCAGTATCTATCTATCTATCTATCTATCTATCTCACCCAGTATCTATCTATCTATCTATCTCACGCAGTATCTATCTATCTATCTATCTATCTATCTATCTATCTATCTATCTATCTATCTATCTATCTATCTATCTCACGCAGTATCTATCTATCTATCTATCTATCTATCTATCTATCTATCTATCTATCTATCTCACGCAGTATCTATCTATCTCACGCAGTATCTATCTATCTATCTATCTATCTATCTATCTATCTCACGCAGTATCTATCTATCTATCTATCTATCTATCTATCTATCTATCTATCTATCTATCTATCTATCTCACGCAGTATCTATCTATCTATCTATCTATCTATCTATCTATCTATCTATCTATCTATCTATCTATCTATCTATCTATCTATCTATCTCACGCAGTATCTATCTATCTATCTATCTATCTATCTATCTATCTATCTATCTATCTCACGCAGTATCTATCTATCTCACGCAGTATCTATCTATCTATCTATCTATCTATCTATCTATCTATCTATCTATCTATCTCACGCAGTATCTATCTATCTATCTATCTATCTATCTATCTATCTATCTCACGCAGTATCTATCTATCTATCTATCTATCTATCTATCTATCTATCTATCTATCTATCTATCTATCTATCTCACGCAGTATCTATCTATCTATCTATCTATCTATCTATCTATCTATCTCACGCAGTATCTATCTATCTCACGCAGTATCTATCTATATATCTATCTATCTATCTATCTATCTATCTCACACAGTATCTATCTATCTATCTATCTATCTATCTATCTATCTATCTATCTATCTATCTATCTATCTATCTCACCCAGTATCTATCTATCTATCTATCTATCTATCTCACCCAGTATCTATCTATCTATCTATCTATCTATCTATCTATCTATCTATCTATCTCACGCAGTATCTATCTATCTATCTATCTATCTATCTATCTATCTATCTATCTATCTATCTATCTATCTATCTATCTATCTATCTCACGCAGTATCTATCTATCTCACGCAGTATCTATCTATCTATCTATCTATCTCACGCAGTATCTATCTATCTATCTATCTCATGCAGTATCTATCTATCTATCTCACGCAGTATCTATCTATCTATCTATCTATCTCACGCAGTATCTATCTATCTATCTATCTATCTATCTATCTATCTATCTATCTATCTATCTATCTATCTATCTCACGCAGTATCTATCTATCTATCTATCTATCTCACGCAGTATCTATCTATCTATCTATCTATCTATCTATCTATCTATCTATCTATCTATCTATCTATCTATCTATCTCACGCAGTATCTATCTATCTATCTATCTATCTATCTATCTATCTATCTATCTATCTATCTATCTATCTATCTATCTATCTATCTATCTCATGCAGTATCTATCTATCTATCTATCTATCTATCTCATGCAGTATCTATCTATCTATCTATCTATCTATCTCACGCAGTATCTATCTATCTCACGCAGTATCTATCTATCTATCTATCTATCTCACGCAGTATCTATCTATCTATCTATCTCATGCAGTATCTATCTATCTATCTCACGCAGTATCTATCTATCCATCTATCTATCTCACGCAGTATCTATCTATCTATCTATCTATCTATCTATCTATCTATCTATCTATCTATCTATCTATCTATCTATCTATCTATCTCACGCAGTATCTATCTATCTATCTATCTATCTATCTATCTATCTATCTATCTATCTATCTCACGCAGTATCTATCTATCTATCTATCTATCTATCTATCTATCTATCTATCTATCTATCTCACGCAGTATCTATCTATCTCACGCAGTATCTATCTATCTCACGCAGTATCTATCTATCTATCTATCTATCTATCTATCTCACGCAGTATCTATCTATCTCACGCAGTATCTATCTATCTATCTATCTATCTATCTATCTATCTATCTCACGCAGTATCTATCTATCTATCTATCTATCTATCTATCTATCTATCTATCTATCTATCTATCTCACCCAGTATCTATCTATCTATCTATCTATCTCACCCAGTATCTATCTATCTATCTATCTATCTATCTATCTATCTATCTATCTATCTATCTATCTATCTATCTATCTCACGCAGTATCTATCTATCTATCTATCTATCTATCTATCTATCTATCTATCTATCTATCTATCTCACGCAGTATCTATCTATCTATCTATCTATCTATCTATCTATCTATCTATCTATCTATCTATCTCACACAGTATCTATCTATCTATCTATCTATCTATCTATCTATCTATCTATCTATCTATCTCACACAGTATCTATCTATCTATCTATCTATCTCACGCAGTATCTATCTATCTATCTATCTATCTATCTATCTATCTATCTATCTATCTATCTATCTATCTATCTATCTATCTATCTCACCCAGTATCTATCTATCTATCTATCTCACACAGTATCTATCTATCTATCTATCTATCTCACGCAGTATCTATCTATCTATCTATCTCACGCAGTATCTATCTATCTATCTATCTCACGCAGTATCTATCTATCTATCTATCTCACGCAGTATCTATCTATCTATCTATCTATCTATCTCACGCAGTATCTATCTATCTATCTATCTATCTATCTATCTATCTATCTATGTATCTATCTATCTATCTATCTATCTATCTATCTATCTATCTATCTATCTATCTATCTCACCCAGTATCTATCTATCTATCTATCTATCTATCTCACACAGTATCTATCTATCTATCTATCTCATGCAGTATCTATCTATCTATCTATCTATCTCACGCAGTATCTATCTATCTATCTATCTATCTATCTATCTATCTATCTATCTATCTATCTATCTATCTATCTATCTCACCCAGTATCTATCTATCTATCTATCTATCTCACGCAGTATCTATCTATCTATCTATCTATCTATCTATCTCACGCAGTATCTATCTATCTATCTATCTATCTATCTATCTATCTATCTATCTATCTATCTATCTATCTATCTATCTATCTCACGCAGTATCTATCTATCTATCTATCTATCTCACGCAGTATCTATCTATCTATCTATCTATCTATCTATCTATCTATCTATCTATCTATCTATCTATCTATCTATCTATCTCACGCAGTATCTATCTATCTATCTATCTATCTATCTATCTATCTATCTATCTATCTATCTATCTATCTCATGCAGTATCTATCTATCTATCTATCTCACGCAGTATCTATCTATCTATCTATCTATCTATCTCACCCAGTATCTATCTATCTATCTATCTCACGCAGTATCTATCTATCTATCTATCTATCTATCTATCTATCTATCTATCTATCTATCTATCTATCTATCTATCTCACGCAGTATCTATCTATCTATCTATCTATCTATCTATCTATCTATCTATCTATCTATCTCACGCAGTATCTATCTATCTCACGCAGTATCTATCTATCTATCTATCTATCTATCTATCTATCTCACGCAGTATCTATCTATCTATCTATCTATCTATCTATCTATCTATCTATCTATCTATCTATCTATCTCACGCAGTATCTATCTATCTATCTATCTATCTATCTATCTATCTATCTATCTATCTATCTATCTATCTATCTATCTATCTATCTATCTCACGCAGTATCTATCTATCTATCTATCTATCTATCTATCTATCTATCTATCTATCTCACGCAGTATCTATCTATCTCACGCAGTATCTATCTATCTATCTATCTATCTATCTATCTATCTATCTATCTATCTATCTCACGCAGTATCTATCTATCTATCTATCTATCTATCTATCTATCTATCTCACGCAGTATCTATCTATCTATCTATCTATCTATCTATCTATCTATCTATCTATCTATCTATCTATCTCACGCAGTATCTATCTATCTATCTATCTATCTATCTATCTATCTATCTCACGCAGTATCTATCTATCTCACGCAGTATCTATCTATATATCTATCTATCTATCTATCTATCTATCTCACACAGTATCTATCTATCTATCTATCTATCTATCTATCTATCTATCTATCTATCTATCTATCTATCTATCTCACCCAGTATCTATCTATCTATCTATCTATCTATCTCACCCAGTATCTATCTATCTATCTATCTATCTATCTATCTATCTATCTATCTATCTCACGCAGTATCTATCTATCTATCTATCTATCTATCTATCTATCTATCTATCTATCTATCTATCTATCTATCTATCTATCTCACGCAGTATCTATCTATCTCACGCAGTATCTATCTATCTATCTATCTATCTCACGCAGTATCTATCTATCTATCTATCTCATGCAGTATCTATCTATCTATCTCACGCAGTATCTATCTATCTATCTATCTATCTCACGCAGTATCTATCTATCTATCTATCTATCTATCTATCTATCTATCTATCTATCTATCTATCTATCTATCTCACGCAGTATCTATCTATCTATCTATCTATCTCACGCAGTATCTATCTATCTATCTATCTATCTATCTATCTATCTATCTATCTATCTATCTATCTATCTATCTATCTCACGCAGTATCTATCTATCTATCTATCTATCTATCTATCTATCTATCTATCTATCTATCTATCTATCTATCTATCTATCTATCTCATGCAGTATCTATCTATCTATCTATCTATCTATCTCATGCAGTATCTATCTATCTATCTATCTATCTATCTCACGCAGTATCTATCTATCTCACGCAGTATCTATCTATCTATCTATCTATCTCACGCAGTATCTATCTATCTATCTATCTCATGCAGTATCTATCTATCTATCTCACGCAGTATCTATCTATCCATCTATCTATCTCACGCAGTATCTATCTATCTATCTATCTATCTATCTATCTATCTATCTATCTCACGCAGTATCTATCTATCTATCTATCTATCTCACGCAGTATCTATCTATCTATCTATCTATCTATCTATCTATCTATCTATCTATCTATCTATCTATCTATCTATCTCACGCAGTATCTATCTATCTATCTATCTATCTATCTATCTATCTATCTATCTATCTATCTATCTATCTATCTATCTCATGCAGTATCTATCTATCTATCTATCTCACGCAGTATCTATCTATCTATCTATCTATCTCACCCAGTATCTATCTATCTATCTATCTCACGCAGTATCTATCTATCTATCTATCTATCTATCTATCTATCTATCTATCTATCTCACGCAGTATCTATCTATCTATCTATCTATCTATCTATCTATCTATCTATCTATCTATCTATCTATCTATCTATCTATCTCACGCAGTATCTATCTATCTCACGCAGTATCTATCTATCTATCTATCTATCTATCTCACGCAGTATCTATCTATCTATCTATCTATCTATCTATCTATCTATCTATCTATCTATCTATCTCACGCAGTATCTATCTATCTATCTATCTATCTATCTATCTATCTATCTATCTATCTATCTATCTCACGCAGTATCTATCTATCTATCTATCTATCTATCTATCTCACGCAGTATCTATCTATCTCACGCAGTATCTATCTATCTATCTATCTATCTATCTCACGCAGTATCTATCTATCTATCTATCTATCTCACGCAGTATCTATCTATCTATCTATCTATCTATCTATCTATCTATCTATCTATCTATCTATCTCACGCAGTATCTATCTATCTATCTATCTATCTATCTATCTATCTATCTATCTATCTATCTATCTATCTATCTATCTCACGCAGTATCTATCTATCTCACGCAGTATCTATCTATCTATCTATCTATCTATCTATCTATCTATCTATCTATCTATCTATCTCACGCAGTATCTATCTATCTATCTATCTATCTATCTATCTATCTATCTATCTATCTATCTCACCCAGTATCTATCTATCTATCTATCTATCTATCTATCTATCTCACCCAGTATCTATCTATCTATCTATCTATCTATCTATCTATCTATCTATCTATCTATCTATCTATCTATCTCACGCAGTATCTATCTATCTATCTATCTATCTATCTATCTATCTATCTATCTATCTATCTATCTATCTATCTATCTATCTATCTATCTATCTCA
>NW_027507748.1:50289558-50452058 GCF_037356315.1 Lithobates pipiens
CCGTCGGACTAGCACACACACGAGCGGATTTCTCTATAGGAACTGGGTCCGGCGGAGTTCCGGCGAAAAAATTTGAAACATGTTCTATTTCTAAAGTCCATCAGATTTTTGGACATCAAAGGTTCGATGGAGCCCACACACGATCGAATTGTCAGACGGATTCGTTCTGTTGAACCTTTGCTGTCGAAAAATCCAGTCGTGTGTACACGCCATTACTGTTGTCACTGAGAAAAAGCAAGTTCTCCATTTACTGCTAATGAAAATCCACTAGAGGGCGCCTCCATCCTGGACAATTATACATCACCTCAAGCAACATTGTCAATAGACTATTACAAATGCTTACGGTGGTGACAGAAGTAGTTTGGATGAAACCCCAATGCTTGACCTGTTAGGACCATTCCAATGATGGAGAGATCCCCTTGCTAACAGCCTAGTAAGCCAAGTTTAGATGTAGATAGTTTAGAGTGGGCAAAGATTAAAAACCGCTGTTGGATTTTACTGCTATCTGAGGCTCTGTTGGAAATCACCCCTATTTCCTGTCCCAGTGATGATTTCATCAGGCAGGAAATTAAGGAAAATCTGAAAGGACACTGTGATAAAATAAAAAATAAAATCACATGTACGAAGTCCAAATACAGTGCCAAATGAACAGACTGAGAGTCCACAAACATTTAATATTAATATTGGTTCAAAAGGACAATATAGATTATATACAATGTGTATCAGGGGCTTAAAGTCCTCCCCATTTTTAGGGCTTTAAAATATAATGGATAATTAAAGGGAATCAAGGATAGAACAGATCCTCAGAAGCTAATTATTTGCTGCATGGAGATCACAGGGTGTAGCCAGATTCAGTGGATCAGCAAAAGTCTGGCTACACAGTATCTCTACACAGCAAATAATTAGTTCCTGGTGATGTGCACCAGTCTTGAGTCCTCATAATTACCCATTGCACTTTAAGCCGTGGAAAAGTTAGAGGTCTTTGAGCCCCCAAAATGCACCGGATGTTCTGTATTTAGGTTTGTGAACCAATGTTTTTGGACTTTCAGACTGTTCATTTGGCTTTACACCTGTAAATCCCCAAATCTGGGCCCCCTGCTTGAGCCTCAATAGAGCCATTGCACCTTGCCATAATCTGACTGATCTACTGATAATTTGAATCAAGCACTTCATTTCTACTGGTTCAAGTGACAGGGACTCTAGCCTTCCCCCTACTAGGGTCATTGGTCCGAATTCCAACCACGGCACTACCTGCGCAGAGTTTGCATGTTCTCCCTGTGCCTGCGGGGGCTTCCTCCAGGTTTTTTGGGTTTTCCTCCAACACTCCAAAGACATGCTGGTGGGTAATTGGCCCTAGTGTGTGAAATAGGGACTTTAGATTGTTAGCTCCTTGAAGGCAGGGACTGGTGTGAGTTTACAATATATACTATATGTGTAAAGCACTGCATAAATTGATGGCACTATATAACTACCTGTAATAAATAATAAAAAAAAATATTTATAAAAAAAAAAAGTCCATGTTGGACACATTACAGTACTACAGATAGTACACTCACTTCCTGTCATGTAAAACCACTGTACCAGAGGGCTTAAAGTGGAGTAGAGTATACGATTTCCTATCATTTTGCCACAAAGAGTTAATCCATCTCTGAGCAATCCTCTTTTATTGTTCAGTCAGATAAATCTTGACCAACAAGAGAAAAACTTTGTCAAATCCTCCCCCTTGCTGTGAGTGACAGGTGATTTGCATATCTAGTATAGCCTAGGAGACATGCATTATAATTCCCTCCTACTCCTTTCTTCTGCTGCTGTGCCAGAATTGGATGTTCCCTATCTCAGCATGATTGGGCATGCTGAAGTCAGGTGGTTACTTTCCTGTCCTTTCACTGGATGTTAGAGATAGCAGAAGTTCAGTGTAAGAAATACACAGGAGAAAATGCATATTGACAAGGGGAGTGTAGAGGTGGGCGGGGAGTCTACTGACATCACGACTCCACCCACAGAGCTCCAGACAACAGACCCACCCACAGAATATGCAGTTTTTCGGGTCTCATAGCAGACAGAGGGGAGACATTTGACAAGTAAAGATACATGTAGGAGATAACCCCCATGACAGTAGTTTAGAAAGGATGACATTGGGTTTACATCCACTTTAACTTTTTGAATTCAAAAGTAAAAAAAAGTTTTGGTTGGACATACCCTCTAAGGCAGACCTTGAACTCAAAGCAAGGCCTGCTTATTTAGTTTGCCTGCTAAAAAGCTATATTAACTTGGCGTCTATCCCAATATTAGAGAATGGGAAGAAAACTTGGGCCTGGAATTCACTCCCTCTCAAATCCAGATAATACTTCGATTGACACATGTAGCCTCATTAGCCTCATTAGCACTCGTACTCAAAGAGTCTTCCTAGAAGTTCCTCACTAGATAGTATAAAACCCCCTCCCTTTTGGCATAGGTATTTCCAGCTGCTGATTCTCGTTGTTGGCAGGGCTGTAATCAGAGGGGGGTGTGCCTACATCTTTGGTTTTACTACTTTAAGATTAAGGCCTTTTGGGAGGAAAATACTCTGTGGATTAAAACAAAATGACCCTTAGACCAATGGTCAGCACCCCCTTACAATTCCTCTTTCAGAATACCCCCTCGTCTATTAAATTCTATAAGAAAAGTGTTACCCCCCCCTACTAGCTTGAAGCAGCAAAATCTCTCTTTCCATGCTTTTGTAAACAGGCTGTTTGTCCTTCATTACTTGATTGGAAACGAGAGGTAGTGCATAACCTCACATGCAAGATTATAATATTTTGCATTTCTCTACTTTTTTTCTCTCTATGTATTGCAAAAATGTAATAAAAACCTGATTATACACAAAAAAAACCTGTAGGGGGAAAAAGTTAGAAGATGTATGTACCTTTTCCCCAGCTTCCATAATGCAATGGGTGATGCCACCATCTTTTCCAATGAGATTGAGATCCAGACAATTGTAGAGTACTCCAAATCTCATGATAACACACTGCAAGCACAGTGTAGATTCATCTTCTTGTAGGATTTGGGCCATTCTATATTCCCCAGATCTCACCAGAAGGAGGATGACATCACCCTCACCTGGGCATAACCCGGGGGAAAAGTAATTATCTAACTTATTATCAAACGTTTGTTCTGAAGTTTAATGCTTCATTTTAGCAAGGGGGAGAGAGCCCCACTAAATAGGTAGACCTTGCCAAGTAGGTGTAAGTTCCGCTTTTGGTACAGATGTTTTGTGCCTGTACTTACCTCTAACAATTAACTGACTTTGGTGTTCTACAGCTGCAGCATCGTTCCGAGCGATGCAGGTATAATTTCCATTGTGCATCAGAGACAGATTAGAGATCCGCAGAGAGCTGGTGAAATCAATGTTGTCGATGGTCACCCCGAGATTGGCCGGAATCGGCCTGCCGTCCTTTTGCCAGGTGATTGTGATGGGAAGATCTCCAGAGACCACAACACACGGGATGAACACTCTCTGTCCAATAGAAAATCTTTGGGACTCGAATGGCTGAATGAATGGCGGAACTGCAAAAAAAAAAAAAAGAAGAAAGATCAGGTTCAACAGAGCCACCATAAAGAAAATAGCTTTATGTATTTCCTGTATTTGAAAAAGTATTTCCTGTTGGATACAAAGACCACATAATAGAAAAAAAAAGATGGCATTTATGTGTCTGAAACCACAACAGGACCAGTGGGGACTGGAGGGGGGCAATCTTGCTACCAGGCTACCAGGGCGATTGAAATCCTAATATAAGCACAGAAAAAATTGTGCACTTTTGTTTCATCTGGTGGAATGGATGTCTGAAGACCCTCCTCTGAAGGCATCCATTGCATCAGACGAAACTCGCATAGGGTGAAGCCAGTGGCATAGGATGTTGTACACACGCTGTTAATCTCTGGTGTGGTGTATTTTGCCAGTGTTACTCTGTAACCTTTGTGAGTATATCAGGCTTTTAATAAATCATGTGGCTTTAGCATACTACTCTATGGTCCTTTGTCCTTTCCCTTACCCATTATTTCTCTGAGGTGCTGCCTTTGGATAACCAGTGAAGGACTGAGGAGGCAGCAGAGTCAGTGGTACCCTGAGTAGTGGCCCCCTATTTGGATGATTTCTGTGCTTTTATTCTCTTATCATGTGGACAGAATTACCATTTGATATGGGAACTCTCACTCTTGTCTGTGAGCTGGTTTGGGATTCGTACACGTGGATTCTCATCATTTTCAAGATTTTACATTTGCACTTTACCCATTTTTTTATGCACACATCTATCATGTGATTGTTATTTCACCATTTATGTGATGCACATTGTTTATTAAGGTTTATTATTATTGTAATCATGCGTTACTACTTTAGAGTGGGTTTAAAATGTATTTAAAAATTTTGGTTGTTTTTGGCAAGGTCATTGGGGCACAGGTAGTTTTTAAAGCGGGAGTCTGCCGTTTTTTTGTTTTTTTTTTAAAGCCAGCAGCTACAAATACTGCAGCTGCTGACTTTTAAAATAGTGACACTTACCTGTCCAGCGTGCCCGCGATGTCGGCACCCAAAGCCGATCTCTCGGGTGCTGCCGCCGCCATCTTAGGTATGGGAATCAGGAAGTGGAGCCTTTCGGCTTCATTTCCCGGTTCCCTACTGCGCATGCGCAAGTCTCGCTGCGCAATAAGGATGGTCCCCGCTGTCTCTGGGATCTGTGTGTTTCCCAGCAGGCAGCGGGGGACTTTCGGAAAAGGGCGTGGATTCTGCGGAAAGGGGCATACCTTCTGCAGAATCTACGCCGGAAGTGGGTGCAGATACCTGTACTGTACAGGTACCTGCACCCCGCTCCCCCCTGAAAGGTGCCAATTGTGGCGCCAGAGGGGGGGAGGATTCCAATGAGTGGAAGGTCCACTTTAGGGTGGACCTCCGCTTTAATGCAGGCCCAAGAGTTCTAAGCACCAGTCTTGCAACTTGCAACTGGATGGTTTTAAACCTATGGTCTAGAGGGGATAATTTTTTTTTTGTTGGAAGAAGCAAGGGGGGGGTCACCTCTCTTAAGTGTAGTATTAAAACAGTATCATTTATTGCACAAGATTAAAACCACTTACAAGATATAAGTGGGAGTCATGCTCATCATAAAGTATGTAGTCCTGGCAGTTCTACTGCATCCCACGGGCTCCTCGCATTATCCGGGTAGCTGGGAAAGGTTCTGGCGTGATGTTGTGCTGAATAGCTGTGCGTTCAGGAAAACTAGGAAGCCATGCTGTCCAGCTTGAACCGGAAGAGGAAATTATGTCACCAGCAGGGGGTGGGAGGAAGGGGTCGGGACTGTCTCTATGGAATGAAAGGCTAAGTGCTCGGAGCTCACAGCACCTTTTACTGGCCTCTGGTGTCATATCTGATGTAAGAGGGGGCTCTGGTGTCATATCTGATGTAAGAGGGGGCTCTAGTGTCATATCTGATGTAAGGGGGGCTCTGATGTCATATCTGATGTAAGTGGGCTCTGGTGTCATATCAGATATAAGGGGCGACTCTGGTGTCATATCTGATGTAAGGGGGGGCTTTGGTGTTATATCTGATGTAAGGGGGGCTCTGGTGTCATATCTGATGTAAGGGGGGGCTCTGGTGTCATATCTGATGTAAGGGGGGCTCTGGTATCATATCCGATGTAAGGGGGCTGTGGTGCTTTTGTTTATAGTGCAAAAAATAAAAACTGCACAGGTGATCAAATACCCCTAAAAGAAAGCTATTTGTGGGAAAAAAAGGACATCAGTTTTGTTTGGGTGCAACGTTGCGCGACTGTGCAATTGTCAGGTAATACGTTTTCCGGGGCAGAATTGGTTAAAATGTTCGGGTTTGACTTGATGAAAAGGTGGCAACCCTAATTGCTCATTGTTTGCCCCATAGATTTTTTTTTTTTTTTTTTTTTTTTGTGTGCTTGTGTGTTGAAGTCAATGGGGCCAGAAATGTCCCATTCTACTTCAAAAGTGGGGCATGTATCTTTTTTGGCTTCAGGTGTTGAGCTACAGGCATCTGAATGCTCAAATGTGAACAGGAACAATTTAAAAGCATGGGATTTGGCTTGTTGAGTGTTTTGAAAAACTTTGAGCTAGGAAGCGCTCAGGTGTGAATAGGGACATAGAGACACTTAATGCTACCACGATGGGCTGGAAATTTGCTCATCGGTACAACCTTGTATTTGGCCTTAGTGGAAGGGTATTAGATGCTGCTGCCTCCCCTGGAAGCCTCCTTTTTTTCATTCTGGTCAGCAAAAATGATTGTAGCGCTGCCCACACCTTTGCAGCAATGCCCTATATACTTGAATAAGACATTGCTTCATTAGTAGGGAACATGCCGTTGGGTCTATGGGTTACTACACAGACACTGACAGCATAACAATAGATTTTGCCGGACTATATGTAAACAACGTGGGTAGATGCCAGCAGTAGAAGAAATAAGTGGGAAGTTGGCTGGGGGTTCAGCTCAGAATAGTGGACCATAGAGGTGGGCTTTTTACTTAAAGGTGAACTTGTCCTTTAAGCACATCTTGTATTTTATGTTTCTAAAGAGACCAGACTTGTAGCATGCTGGGTTAGGTCTACAGTTTAAGAGTCAAAAACCAGTGGTGCCATTTACGTGTTGTGGCAAAGGAAGAAAATAGTAAGCACTTGGGTGGGGGTTCAGCTAAGGATAGTTTATGGGGCCATAGAGGTGGGCTTGCTTGCCGACTGTATAACTTAGATATAAGGTGGCAAGGTAACATGGCTGCGCTTCCGTGTCTGGGGCGTGCACACAGACCCGATGTCCACCTGCACCTGCCGATCCTTTGGTACAGAGGGAGAATGGTAAACAAGGCAGATCCATGCCTTCCCCTAGTACAAGCACCCCCCCCCCCCCCCCCCACAGTAAGCAAACTTTAGCTAGGCACACAGTTAACCCTTTGATCACCCAGCCAGTGTCATTAGTACAGTGACAGTGCATATATTTTAGTACTAATCACTGTATTAGTGTCACTAGTCCCCAAAAAGTGTCAGAAGTGTCAGTTAGTGTCTAATTTGTCCGCCACAATATCGCAGTCCCGCTATAAGTCGCTGATTGCTGCCATTACTAGTAAATAAAAAATAGAATAAAAATATCCCATAGTTTGAAGACGCTATAACTTTTGCGCAAACCAATCAATATACGCTTATTGTGATTTTTATTTTTTACCAAACACATGTAGCAGAATACATAGTGGGCTAAATTGATGAAGAAATTAATTTTTTTTTCAATTCTTTTATTTTATGTGTTTTATAGCAGAAGGTAAAAAATCTTGTTTTTGTAGCGCAGGAGGTTATCAAATACCTACTTGTGGGGAAAAATAAGACATACATTATATTTGGGTACAGTCACACAACCGTGCAATTGTCAGTTAAAGTAACACAGTGCCGTATCTCAAAAAATGGCCTGGTCATGGGGGGTAATTCTTCTAGAGGTCAAATGGTTAAAAGGTGAACTTGCCCTTTAAGCATGTCTTGTCTTTTTTGTTTCTGAACAGTTGTAGAATGTTGGGTTAGGTCAGTTATGTCAAGAGTCAGAGACCAGTGACGCCATTTACATTCTGTGGCAATGGAAGCACCTGGGTGAGGGTTCAGCTTAGGATAGTTTATGGGGCCATGGAGGTGGGCCTTTTACTTAAAGGTGAACTTGTCCTTTAAGCACGTTCTGCTTTTGATGTTTCTGAACAGTCCAGACATGTAGCGTGCTGGGATATGTCTCCAGTTCGAGATCAGTGACGCCATGTACGTGCTGTGCCAGCCTGAATATGCCCAACTGGTTATCACCCTTTTAAAAATAGATAGCAGTACATTAAGCAGAGGTCCCTGAAGAAATATGTTTATGATTGCATCTCTCAGAGCAAATCTTTTAATTAAGCATCTGCAATCAGTTTCTGCTCTGACCAGGAGTAATTGCTTGCCGAATCTCCTATAACAAAAACATTTCTTATCACAAATGTTCAGCATTGGCTTCTTAAAACAGAAGGTATTTACATATCCTCAATCTATCACAGAGCTGAAAAACAAGGGATTTATTCCTCATGTAGGACGGAGCATAGAACTATGCAAATCAGTTCTTTGTGCCCCAGTGACTCAATGTGCCTCCAGCACTGTGGTTTTTTAGCATGGATACAGGCCCTACAGAGCCACTTCTTACGGGTGTACATACAGTTATCTCAGGTATGTTTGTTGTCAGTGCAAGGGAGCAGAAATATGGATTCAATGGAGAACCGTTTAGGGCAGTGGTCTCCAAACTGTGGCCCGGGGGCCCTTTGCTTGCCTTTATCCAGCTCTCAGGCAGTGTTCCTCTCAATACAAGATAATATTCCAACCACTGACACCAACGATGGGGCATAGTTTCTCCCACTGATACCAATGATAGAGCTTTATTATTCCTACTGGCACCAACAATGGGGCACTATTCCTCCCATTGACCCCACCGTCTGGCCCCCCTAAAATCTGAAGGACAATAAACTGGCCCTTAGTTTAGAAAGTTTGGAGACCCCTGGTTCAGGGAGTAAAGAGGCAAGAAAGAAATAGGTCTTCTTATGGTAAAAGGGCCAAAGGAACCAAAGGAACCAAAGGTTCTCCAACAAAACATTGGAAAGTATGGTTGGTATAGGGTGAAAGATGAAGATAGAGCGTTAGGCTGTCATGGCCTTTGAGGGAGCAAACATAGAAACTGGGGTTAAAAACATAGAACCATCATGAAGTCTTATGACAAGAAGTACTTACCAGTTTTGTATTTGGAGGCCAGGTGTACTCTTTTTAATTATTTTTTCTGCAAAGGGTTAATGTTTTGTTTCCCTTGGCTTACCAATATGGTAATTTATAGTGCTTTGATTAATTATTTTTACATCTGCAAGTGTTCTAAATGAGAGTGGTGCAGCTTTTGATTAGAAAAGTTTCTTTAGAACAGGGTTGTATTCGTTTCCATTGTTTGTACATTCAGCAACACTGATCGTGATCTAGAATGTGATACAGACTATTCATGACACCAAAAGACGAGAATTTCTATAACTCTTACTTTCCATTTGCTGGTGAAACATTTGACTTATTATGATGAATAAAACCCACCTTTCACTGTAACGTAGACACTCTGGCTTGTGGACAACTGCGGTTGGACAAGGACATTACATGTATACTCCCCTTCATCTACATCCTTTTGTACGTCGGTCAGCTTTAGCGTTCCGTTGTTCTCAAATGCCACTTGGCGGTGATTAAATGGGATGAGGTTGGAATTCTTGTACCACTTTATGGAGTAATATGGATAGCCAATCACACGGCAGTGGATGTATGTGTCCCGCCCTGCTATTGCTGTAATGTTTTTCATTGGTCGAATGCTTGCTGGACCTGGAAGAACATTAGAAAGCACTATATGATTCTAGAAGGCAGGAATGAATACCTAATGAAGAGGTGGATGATATATGGTGGAGGGATGTAAAAATTTGTGTTGTCAAAAGTGTGGCTGGTGGCCTCCATCTAAAAAGGGATAGAAACTGAACTTTAAAGTTACTTTTTTTCATACAATTACAAAAGACTCTCTGCTAGAAGATATTAACACTCCATATTATGCCCCAGGGACAATTCTTACCTAAATTCTGCTAAACAACCCTAGCTATATCCAATATTTCGTAACCACAAAGAAATACAAACTACAAAGAAAACTCTGATCATGCAGAGTGAAAACAAAAAAAAAATGTAACTCTACGAAATATAAAGCTACAACAGCTTGTTTTGTAGATTATAGCACAGCAACCAAAACTTTTGTTAGAAAATAACATAGGACCAAAAAAAAAGAAAAGGACCAAAGTCTATCAAACTCAACCTAATACTATTCTATTACTGGTTTTGTTTATCCAGAAGACGGCAAATAAAGACCCCATTGGCAGCTTTCATTTCATCCTCAGGAAGATGTCCACTATGACTCCACTTACAAATACCATGGCGCACAGCTGGAGAACCATTCCCATGAAAGCATCTCCAAGACATGAGAGGATGGCAGCTTGTAAAGGAATGATCTGACCAGCGTTACCTAATACTATTCTATTACTGATACGGTTGATCCAGAAGAAGCCTAGCAAAAACCCAAAACCTTACTGGCAGCTTCCATTTCATCCTCAGGAAGATGTCAATATGTGACTCCACTGATGAATACGATGATATAGAGCCGGAGAGCCATTCCCATGAAAGCATCTCCAAGACTTGAGAGGTTGGCAGCTTGTCCGGGAATGATCTAAATATCATTGCCTAATGCTATCCTATAAATGATGCTGTTGATCCAAAAGAAGGAAAACCAAAACCCCACTGGCAGCTGCCATTTCATCCTCAAGAAAATGTCCACTTATGAATACCATGATGTATAGCTGCAGAAACAGTCACAGGAAAGCATCTCCAAGACTTGAGAGGTCGGTAGCTTGTCCAGGAATGAGCTGACTACTGTTACCTATTGCTATTCTACTACTGATACTGTTGATCCAGAAGGTGGAAAACCAAAACCCTACTGGCAGATGCCATCTAAACCTCAGGAAAATGTCCACTTATGACTCCACTTATGAATACCATGATGTATAGCTGGAGAACCAATCCCAGGAAAGCATCTCCAAGATGTGAGAGGAAGGCAGCTTGTCCAGGAATGATCTTACCACCGATGAGCAAAACTCTTGACCATCTGCTGCATAAAGACGAATGATCGGCTTGGTCCAGCATTAATGCGTATGCCATGGAAAGGGGAGAAATAAGGTGTGTACAGACGTTTGTTGGATTACTTATCCCCTAGAAAGAAACAGAAACTAGAAAAGGTTTTTATATCCAGCTAATCAAGCCTTGCTTCTGAGAGCCAGCGGGTCTTTGATGAACCCATCAACACAAACCATCTGCTGAAAACAGTCAGTTCCGGTAACTGTCATCTAAGGTCTGTTACAAGATCATCAAAGGCTCACAAATTCACTGCTATCACAAATAATGTTTTATTCTGAAAACTGTATGGGATAAATAAATGTAATGAAAATATACAAATTCCTATTTTATTTCACTTTATTTATATATTGGTTTTTGTCCAACGTGGAGACCAAGCTGTCCAAAAAGGGATAGCGGTAGAAACGTGCCATATCACTACAGAATTTATGGTAATTTCACAAATGCTCTCTACTAAACTATGTCTGGTGACTGTTTTTTTTGTTTTTTGTTTTTTGCCACAACTGCCAGGAACATACTAGCAAAACCCCATTCATGAAGAAATGAGATAAAGTGTTGGAAATGGAGGAACCCCACACAGGGTTTCAGAAGCCTTTGCATATGACATTATGATGTATGTATGTGTAATACTATGTTTTTGAATTTTTTATTTTTTAAAGAGCTCATTTGACAAGCACCTCTTACGTTTATGCGAGCCTGGTACAGGACGACTCCCGCGGAATTATTGGCAGTGCAGCGGTAGACTCCCCCGTCCCGCACCTGGGTGCTGGTGATGTTTAGATAACTGACAACGTTGCCGTCGGAGGTGATGATCTGGCTGATGCGATGGTTGCCGTTCTTGACGATGGGCTCGTCGTCCAGGGTCCAGGTGATGGTGGGTAGAGGCGTGCCTTTCACATTACACATGAGGGACACGGGCTCTCCGGGGCTCACCACCTTCTCGCTGAACGCAGAGTTAATTTTTGGTGTTCCATCTGAGGAGGACAAGAAAGTTTACATTTCAAGCACTGGAAAATATTACAAAATCTGATTCTAAGAGGAAAGTACTAGGCAAATATAAAAATGAAACCTCCTGTATAATACATGTATAACAATCTTTGCAAAATTGCAATTATAAAATGATGACAAAACAGGACCTAAAATACAGCAAAGTTAAACAGAGATTAACACTGCATGGTATTAAAATGGTAAAAATATTAAATGGATGGTACACATCACAAGCAACTGCCATTTTTGTTTCTTTTTCATTAATTGTTGCATCCCACATGTTGCATTCTGTCTACATGCACTTCCGCAGCAGCAAGGTTCGAACTGTCAGTCTTTATTGCTGCCTGTGCCCCCGTTAGGGAATTCATCCTCTCTATTTGTCCTGTTTACTGTTATCGAAAGTGAAAGTAAAAGAAATAATCCCAACGTTTGGGTTGACATCAGCACACGAGCAGCGGGGAAATCTTCCAATGAGGACACTAGTTCTGGTAACCCCCCCCCCCCCCGGTGACACATTGGGATTTCCTCACTTTGGAGGGATTTCTTTTACTTCCTGTTTTGGCTATGGGACAGGAGGTAAGGGAAAATCTCCCAAATGGGACACAGATGGCAAAGCTGACAGGAGTTACTACTGTTAAGCCTCATACACACGATCAGACTTTGTACAAACTTTCCTGTGGACTTTTGTACAAAGGGCGTTGGCCGTAAGTTTGTATTGCATACACACGGTCGGACTTTTTAGGCAACAAACACGAACGTAGTGACGTTTAAATGTACTGACGACACTTCAAAAGAGGACGTTCAATTACTCCAGCACCACCTTTGGTCAACTTCTGTATTGTTTTCTGATCTTTTGCATTGGTTCTGAGCATGTGTGTTTGTACCTTGTACAAAAGTCCATTGGTTTTGTGTACACACGATCGGGCTTTGCTCCATCGGACTTATGTTGTCGAAAAGTTTGTCCGTTCGCACAGCCAACAAAAGTCCGATGAAAACCGAAAAAGTTCATCCGATGGAGCGTACACACGGTCGGATGTTGCTCCAAAACAGCTAATTTGGATGTTTGTTGTCAAAAAGTTAGATCGTGTGTACGGGTCTTTACACATGTGTAATTCGTTTAGTTCCGAATTCGTTTTTTAATGAATTTTGATAAATGTATTTATTTCCGAATTTTTCAAATTCCAAAATGTTGAATTTCTGAATTTCCGAAATTTTGCATTTCCTAAATGTTGAATTTCTGAATTTCAAAATTTTTGAATTTCTGAATTTACGAATTTCTGAAATTTAGAATTTACAAATTTTTGAAAATTCAATATTTCCGAATTTCAGAGGTTCGAAAATCCAAAAATCGGAAATAATAACTAATAATAAATATTAAATTATAGGTATTGGAATTTCCTTTCAAATTTGGCTGTTAGTGAATGTATTTGAACGAATTATCTGAAATAACAAATGCCGTATCTAAATTAATGGAATGTAACGATCTAATAATAATAAATAACAATAATAATAAAACCTTTTTATTATTATTATTTATTATTAATTTGTTCCATTCCATTTGTTTAGATGTGGAATTCGTAATTTTGGATAATTCGTAACTTAAGATAAATTTGTATTTCACAAACAGCCACATTTGAAAAGAAATTCCAATACCTATAATTTAATAGTTATTATTAATTAATTAATTAATTAATTAATTAGTTATTATTTCAAATTTTACTGATTTTCTTTTTTTCAGATTTTCAAATTTCTGAATTTCCGAATCCCGAAAATCCAAAAATTCAACATTTGAAAATGCGGAATTTGAAAAGTCGGATTTAGAAAATTCGGAAATTTGGAATTTGAAAATTCGGATTTTGAAAATTCGTAATTAGAAAATCCGGAATTTGAAAATCCAGATTTTAGGATTTCCGAAATTTCCGAATTTTCGAGATTCCAAATTTCCGAAAAAAGCAAAAATAACGAATGAAACGAAAACAAACTCATTTTTTGTCAGTGCACACGTCTAGTTACTGTATAACCCTCCCTTACTAAAAATGAAAAAAAAAAAAAGAGTTCTGTTTATAGTTACACTTTAATCGCCAGCCATAGGAGCATAGGCGTGGCACAACCTATACACCCCATACAGCTTAGGTTTCCCCTGCTGCTCAGGCCTCACTGCAGTGCTACAAGCTTCCCTCCTCTCCCACTGGCTGCTGTGGGCACACTGGGGGATACTTCAGAATGGAGAGCGGGGGAAGGGGTCGGTAAATATGTAATTGACTAGTCCCTTCTTTTTTTTCTGAATGGACACAGTGAGTGATCGGTATCGATCACTGACTGTTCATTCATAACTGAAGCATAGTAAACTGTGTATGTGAATTAACAGGAAGCCTCAGGACAGAGAACTTCCCATTGACTTACTGTCCAGTGCAGCTGAGGCTGCAGAGAAAGGGACTGGGGAATCTCTGTCCTCAGTCCCTTTCTCTGTCTCAAAATGAGACATCAGGGGTCTATTTAGACCCCTGATATTTCACTAAAGCCCCCCAGTAGGGCTCTTAACATTTTTAAAATAAAAATAATATTATAAAAAATAATAAAAAAATAAAAAAACACGCCCCCTGCTCTACTGACACCGCCCTCCACCCTACTGACACCAACCCCCACACCTACGCATCAGAGAATTACATTTACATGGTCTTTCCATTATGAGAAGGTTACCTGTATGGAGGGAAGGAAAGGAAGAAAAAAAATGCTTAGTGATAGAACCACAAATATTCTATCCAATGGAAATTCATTTATAAGCATTAAGATAAGTTCCTAAAGCAGCACTAAGGATATATTGGTGCATCTTATATCAAGATCATGCATGTAGATAAACAGCACTCTTTCGGGGTTGCTGTCAGGTCAAGTTGACATTTACATGGTAGAAAATCCACATTTTTATAACACAACCAAAGCGTGACCTTCGATCAAGTGCACTTATCAGCCTTGTAAAGCAAAAAGCTTTACAGGTTGTCCTTGGTGCTAGGACAATTAATATTAAAGCTTTTTTTTTTTATTCATTATTAATGGATTTTTATCATATGCATCGGTCACTTAAAGGGGAATTTCAAGTTATCTCAGAGGCATCACAAAAATGTGCCAGAGCTGCAACATTGTAACATTAAAGGGGAACTAAACCTAATATTGAAAAAAGAACGAGCAGGCAGGTCTTTAATGCAGAAGAGATATACTATGGGGGTTATTTACTAAAGGCAAATCCACTTTACACTACAAGTGCACAAGTGCACTTGAAATTGCACTTGGAAGTGCAGTTGCTGTAGATCCGAGGGGGACATGCAAGGAAAATAAAAAACAGCATTTTAGCTTGCACATGATTGGATAATAAAATCATCAGAGCTTTCCTTCGTTTCAGATCTACTCCTTAGGCCACGTACACACGGGCGGACTGTCTGGCCAACTTAGTCCGCTGAAACGTGTTTCAGAGGACAATCCGCTCGTGTGTGGGCTTCAGCTGACTTTTTCGGCGGACAGTCTGGCGGACTAAGTCTTTCGGAATTTCCGTAATATTGTCCGTCCAAACTTGGTTTCAGCGGACAGTCCGCTCGTGAGTAGGCTAGTTGGACGGACTAAGTATGGCGCATGCTCAGAAAGGATTTACACGGACGAAGGTTGCATTGCAGTGTATTGGACGTCGTATTTCTAGTCCCGTCGTACGTGCTGTACACGTCATCGCGCAAGCTTTCGGCGGACTGTCTGTTCATCGTGTGTGGTCCGTTCATTCGAAAGTAGGACGGACTGTCTGTCGGATTGTCTGACGGACTTAGTTGGGCAGACAATCCGCCCGTGTGTACGCGGCCTTAGATTGACAGTGACTGCACTTCCAAGTGCGTTTCCGGTGCAATTTCAAGTGCATTTTCACTTTTAGTGTGCACTTGTAGTGCAAAGTTACATAGTTACATAGTTACATAGTTAGTCAGGCTGAAAAAAGACACAAGTCCATCCAGTTCAACCTTAAAAACAAATAAATAAAATAAAAAATAATCGTACAATCCAGATACCCAATTTTATGCCCACAATTGATCCAGAGGAAGGCGAAAAAAAAACCCAGCAGAGCATGCTCCAATTTGCTACAGCAGGGGAAAAAAATTCCTTCCTGATCCCCCAATAGGCGATCGGATTTTCCCTGGATCAACTTTACCTATGTTAGTACCTAGTTATATTATGTACCATCAGGAAAGTATCCAAGCCTTTCTTAAAGCAGTCTACTGAACTGGCCAGAACCACCTCTGGCGGGAGTCTATTCCACATTTTCACAGCTCTAACTGTGAAGAAACCTTTCCGTACTTGAAGATGAAATCTCTTTTCCTCTAGACGTAAAGAGTGCCCCCGTGTCCTCTGGGTTGACCGTACAGAGAACAACTCAACACCAAGTTCACTATATGGACCCCTAATGTATTTGAACATGTTGATCATATCCCCCCTTAATCTCCTCTTCTCAAGAGTGAATAAATTTAGTTCCTCTAATCTCTCCTCATAGCTGAGTTCCTCCATGCCTCTTATCAGTTTGGTTGCCCTTCTCTGCACTTTCTCCAGTTCCCCGATATCCTTTTTGAGAACTGGTGCCCAAAACTGAACGGCATATTCCAGGTGAGGTCTTACTAATGATTTGAACAGGGGCAAAATTATATCTCTCTCTCTGGAGTCCATACCTCTCCTAATACAAGAAAGGACTTTGCTCGCTTTGCAAACAGCAGCTTGGCATTGCATGTTGTTATTGAGCTTATGGTCTACCAAAACCCCCAGATCCTTCTCCACTATGGATTCCCCCAGTTGTACTCCCCCTAGCATGTATGATGCATGCATATTCTTAGGCCCCAAGTGCATAACTTTACATTTATCAACATTAAACCTCATCTGCCACATAGTCGCCCAATTAGACAGAGCATTGAGGTCGGCTTGTAAATTGGAGACATCCTGTAAAGACGTTATTCCACTGCATATCTTGGTGTCATCTGCAAAGACAGAAATATTACTTTTGATCCCAGACCCAATATCATTTATAAAGATGTTAAAAAGTAAGGGTCCCAGCACTGAACCTTGGGGTACACCACTGATAACCTTAGACCATTCAGAGTAAGAGTCATTAACCACTACTCTCTGAATTCTGTCTTCTAGCCAATTTTCTATCCATTTACAAACTGATATTTCCAAACCTGTAGACTTTACCTTACACATGAGCCGTGTGTGGGGAACTGTATTGAATGCTTTTGCAAAATCCAAGTATACCACGTCCACCGCCACCCCTCTGTCCAAGGTTTTACTTACCTCCTCATAAAAAGAAATCAGATTTGTCTGACAACTTCTGTCTTTCATGAATCCATGTTGTCTGTTGCTTAAAGTGTTTTTGTTCAGCAAGAACTCGTCGATGTGGTCTTTTATTAAACGCTCCAGTATCTTCCCAGCTATAGAAGTTAAGCTAACAGGTCTATAGTTACTTGGTAAAGACTTTGATCCCTTTTTAAATATAGGCACCACGTTCGCCCTGCGCCAATCCAGTGGGACTATTCCCGTCATTAATGAGTCCCTAAAAATTAGATACAATGGCTCTGAAATTACAGAGCTCAATTCTTTTAGGATCCGTGGGTGGATGCCATCAGGGCCAGGTGCTTTATCCACCTTTATTCTGTCTAAGTATTTCTGGACCATATCACTTTTGAGCCATTGTGGATCATTTGGGGCTGTGTCACTATCACCCCCATTATGGACATGCGCTCCCCCATGCTCTTTTGTGTACACAGAGCTGAAGAAAGTGTTTAATAAATTAGCCTTCTCTTTGTCCCCAGTCACCAACTCTAGATTGTTTTGTAAAGGGCCTACATGCTCAGACTTGACCTTTTTACTATTAATATATTTGAAGAATTTTTTGGGGTTTGTCCTACTATCTTTTGCAATCTGTCGTTAGTTTTGAATTTTTGCATCCTTGATTTCCTTTTTACATATTCTGTTAATTTCTTTGTAACATTTAAATGACACTAGTGATCCTTCATTTTTATATTTTTTAAAAGCTCTTCTCTTACAGTTTATAGCTTTTTTAACTTTGGCCGTGAGCCACATAGGTTTTGTTTTTAGCCTTTTAAACTTATTGCCCATGGGAATATACTTTGCAGTGAGGTCACAAACAGTCTTTTTGAAGAATTCCCATTTCTGTTCTGTGCCCATTGAAGCGAATATTCTCTCCCAGTCTAAGTCCTGGAGAGTAGCCCTCATCCTCGGAAAATTAGCTCTCTTGAAGTTAAGTGTTTTTATCTTACCCGTATGTATTTCTTGTTTAGCGCTAGCATCAAAGGAAATCATGTTATGATCACTGCTACCCAGGTGTTCCTTTATCTGGACATTAGTAATAAGCTCCGCATGGTTTGAGATTACCAGGTCCAACAGAGCTTCATTCCTAGTTGGGGCCTCAATAAACTGGACCATAAAATTGTCCTGTAATAGGTTTATCATTTTTTGCCCTTTAACTGTCCCAGCAGTGCCATTACTCCAGTCAATTTCTGGGTAGTTAAAATCCCCCATTATTATCACTGTCCCAGCCCTTGCAGCCCTTTCCATCTGTGCAAGGAGCTGAGTCTCCACCTCCTCATTCACATTGGGTGGTCTATAACAAACTCCAACGATTAACTTTGAACTACACCCATCTAAATGCAGTTCCACCCATAATGCTTCGGACTCATCACACTCTCCATCCACCAGGTCCTCTTTCACACTTGCTTTGAGATCACTTCTCACATAGAGACAGACTCCGCCACCTTTCCTTTTTACCCATTCTCTCCGAAAGAGTGCATAGCCAGGAATATTAATAGCCCAGTCATGTGAGGATTGAAGCCAAGTTTCAGAAATACCGATTACATCATAGCTCTCCTCATGCACCACAGCTTCCAACTCACCTATTTTGCTTGGCAGACTTCTGGCATTGGTGTACAAACACTTTAATGCATTATTACATTTTGCTCTGGTGTTTTTCATATTATTTTTAGTAGTACAAATTGCACTATAGTTTTCAATGGCTGTTTGCAACATGGGAAATTTCTTGTCACCTGCCATATCCCACCCCCCATCTATCCCCATTCCACCCTCCATTAATGTCTGACCCCTAACTGACCTGTCTGCCCAATGTACGTCTGGTTCACCCTCCCCCCTCAAACCCAGTTTAAATACTCCTCCAGCCTTCCCATAAACCTCTTCCCCAGCACAGCAGACCCCCTTCCATTCAAGTGCAAACCATCATTAGCATATAGGTTGCACCCCAATGAAAAGTGGTTTTGCCTTTCATAAATAACCCCTATGTATCTTCTGTAATTGGATACTTACTGGCCTGCTTGTAGCCTTCTATTATATGTAAAGTGAGCTGCATTGGAATAACTGACTCTTGTGCGCATATGCAGGATCACATCATCTCCCGCCAGCCAATCAGGAGGCTGGAAACCGGGCACCCGAAAGTCACAAGGAGAGAAAATTACAGCTGTTGGCGAGGGATATAAACATTGCATCGCTACAAGGTGGAGGTAAGTGTATTGGGGAGTAGAGTTGGGCGAACAGTTGGGGGCGAGCAAAAGTTCAGCCCGAACATAGCCTGTTCACTCGTTCGGTGAACAACCGAATTTGCAGGGCGCTTGGCAGGATGTTTGCCCACCGAGCGCTCCAATGCACTACATGCTGCACAGTGCATTCTTAACCTTATCCGAGCATGCCCGCCTATGTGAATGAGTATGGGGTGCATAGTACCCCCACCCATGCACCAAAAAATGTCAAACAGAAAAAAAAACACACACAGTTTTTGACAATTCCTTTATTGAAATAAAAAAAACAATGTCCCCACATGTAAATCCATCATCAATTATGAAGGCGCTGCCACCGCCGAACCCGGAAAAGGCTGCCTGCCATTTGACAGTTCTTATATAGGTAACGGGCGGGACCACCTGGTGACACTAACCCTTTGTGATGTCACCGACCGGTGCATGCTAGGTCTGTGACAACATAAGGGGTGGTGCAAGGACATTATTTAACTTTAGTCAGAGTTGACTAGTTTGTTTTGATCTACAAACACCCCTTATCTACATAGGCAGTTTTTTGGTAAAGGTGAAGTAACCCTTTATTAAAAATATATAAAAATAAAAATGTGGCTCGGATGCAAAACTGGCAATATTGCATTGCCCAATTCAGCGCCTATTCCCATATCAACAGAAGCTTGCAACTTACCTATTTATTATCGCTAAACGTGCCATTGCCAAGGCCTGGAAGTCACATTTGGTGCCGTTTGCAGAGGTGAAGAGCAACCTGACCACCTTGATGAACAACAAAAATATGTCCAGTATCTTACATTAATCCCATACTAAACTTCTGATAGTATGGGCTCCTTGGTGGTCATATGCTCTCCCCACCCTGTATCCAACCGGCCTGGGCATTTTATAATTTTTGTGGCTATGGCCCAAACCTGCAAGACCTCCCTTAACCCCCCCCCCCCCCCCTTTTTTTCCCCTTCTGTTCTCTTTCTTTCTCTCATGACCGACTCGTCAGTCCACCTCTCAGGTTTCCTTACGGTATAACCCTGAGCCCTGGCTTAGGTAACTTGAGTGAACACACAGCCACCACCACGTGGTCATCTAGTGGAAATCCTATGTTACTTACTGTAAATGGATGTTGCACAAGACTTCACTCCTGTCTGTATGACTTGTTTGTCATTGTATAACCCCTGTGTTGGTGACTCACTGTACTGTTACTTTTCAGAGGAACAATAAAAATTATTGTACCAGAAAATAAAAATGTGGCTCAACTGCAAGTGTAAACAAGGCCTTAAGCCTCATTAGCATGGAGGCTCTTACACATACATCCATGAGAAGGGCTGCGTTTGCCTGCACGGGATTCACAGGTGTTCCTTTTATCTGCATGCAGGCAGTCCCCTTCATGTCTATTCGGACGCAGTGGCACAACCACTGGTTCTAATTTGACAGTCGTTCAGGTGCGGGTGCAAACGTACACAGTCTGTAAAATTGGCAAACTGACCTGTAAAAAAAGGGACTAAGACATAAACCCGGACTTGCATGTAGATGCTCCCACTCAACATGTATTGGCCACTCTGGTGTTACTATAAGGGGCATTTTGCGTTGGCGGATATTTGTTTCCTCTGTCAGGGCCTGAGCGTGTCACAAATGATTCCTGCTGACAGCCTGTGATAACCCACACACTCTTTCCTCACATCATTACAAATGATCAATATGCTTTTCAGGATTGCAGAGCCACGGGAGACGGTTGTCAGGGCAACGCGGCCTGGTCAGGTAAACGGCTCTGTCTGTAGAAGCAGGCCATGCTGGGAACGGCTGCAAACCCTAATTAGAAGGTGGCCTTTTTATTTATTGTTTCTTCCTCTTTGTCAATGGGGCTTAAAATAATGACCTCACAATACGTTTTTCTTTTCTCTCACCTTCACACCGTTAAACCTGCCAACCACTTCTGCCCACTTGCCTCATATATATGATCCACATCATCAACCCCATCCCCCTGCTCTCACCACCACTTCAGTACTCCCACCACACCCACAGGCCCTCATCTCACCGTCTGATCCACATCATCATCCTCACCCCCCTGCTCTCACCACAACAGCATCCCTTCTACCATGGCTTCTGAAGAGCTTCCTCTCGCCATATGATCCACTTCATCATCTCCATACTCTTGCTTTCACCACCACCACAATGCCCCTACCACCACTACTCCTGCCCACCCTCATCTCACCATCTGATCCACATCAACCCCATACCCCTGATCTCACCACTTTAGCACCATCACCACCACCGCACCCACAGACCCTCATCTCATCAACTGATCCACATCAACAACCTCACCCCCCTGCCCTTACCACAACAGCACCACTACTAGCCATGGCTCCTAAAGAGCTTCCACTCACCATACGATCCACTTCATCAACCCCAAACCCCTGCTTTGACCACCATAACAGCAACCCTACCACTACTGCTCCTGCAAGCTCTCCTTTCACCATCTGATCCACATCATCAACTCCATCCAATTGCTCTCACCAATACACCAGCACCCCTACCACCACCACTCCTGGAAGATCTCCCTTACCACTCGATTCACATCAACCACCCCATCCTTCTGCTCTCACCCCCACACCAGAACCCCTACCACCACCATTTCTGCAGGGCTTCCTCTCATCATCTTATCCCCCTGCTCTCAACAGCACACAAGCACTCCTACAGGCCCTCCTCTCACTATCTGGTCTACATCATCAACCCCATCCAATTGCTCTCACCAGCACCCCTACCACCACTGCTCCTGCAGACTATCCTCTAACCATCTGATCTACCTCATCAACACCATCCCATTATCACACCTACTACCACCCCTCCTGCCCACCCTGCTTTCACCATTTGATCCAGCTCATCAATTCCATCCCCCTGCTCTTATCACCACACCAGCACCCCTACCACCACCGCTCTTTCCCGCTCTGCTCTCACTGTTTGATCCAACTCATCAATCCCACCCTCCTGCTCTCAACACCATACCAGTGCCCCTACCACCACCACTCCTGCAGGTTCCTCCCCCCTGAAAATAGCACCTGTAAACAAGCCACCCTTCCCTCAGAAAACTGCATCTGTACAAGCTCACCCATGCCTGCTTTCACCACCACAACTTTACATCTTTTCTTACCAATGTGCTTTCACTACCACCACCTTGCCTATAGGTCCATTTCTCGCCTCATTCCTGCACAAAGCTCCACCCTGAACATTGCACCTGCACTCCCCACTACCAAAACAAAACAAACACCCCTTTACAACTGCACTTCTCATCTGACTCATGTTTCTCCCTACACTCATCCAATGCCCAATCTGCTTTCGCACTAGGCCTGCTCCACTCCTGCAAACCCTACCTCATTGCTCTCCCCAATCCAGGGAAATGATTGTCCTATATATCTATGACAGGTACGTTTCTCACCATAATGACCTACATTTTGGCTTAAATACTCTCTCTACTTGACCCAATCGATCCTTTCTGGTTTAGAATGGCAATGTACTGCTACCAAATGGGCTGTGTTTATATTGCCAGTTCATATTACAGTTTATCTGCATATTCTGCTCTTTTCAATATCATTTTATTTCCAGATTTCCATTTTATTTCCAGATTTTTTGGTCAACTTTATCTTTATGAATTCTACTCTAGATCCAGTCTGGATATCTTGAAATTGTTTTGAGACCTGTATATACCCGGTCTCTGAGGATTCACTTTTTCCCCGGCTGTGAGCTGTCTTTTGAAACCTTGCAGGGTATTTAATTATCCATATAGACCGCTGTTTGAGTCACACAAGTCACCTGATCTATACTACACTGGTGGTCTTAATCGGACGGATTTGTCTGGGTCTGGGCTAATCTCTAATTTTATTTTTTCCTTTTCTCATTCATTTTCATTTGTTCTCTTCCCATCTTTTTCTTTTTTCCTCTCCTCTTTTCCTAAATGTGGCTAACCAGATCTTAAATTGACCCTAGATTTTGGTATACTTTATTTTTAGTCGACCCTTGCCATCGCCGTTTTTATTCTACCTCCCTTGTCCATCCCCAGGGGGGTGCCATTCGGTTAGGGCACCTCAGCAATTGCCTTCTCTGCTTTTTGGGATTACTTTTCTATGTGGGTGAGTCATTTGATTTTTCATAATACTCCAGTGTTACTATCATGTATTGTATGTTTCTAATGTTCTTTAGTGACAACGTTATATTTGCTATATCTAATTTTGTATATGGATTCTCTTTAATATATCATTGTTATATTTTGATAGATTTTATGGGTGACGCCTCTTGAGAAAGCGGCTCTTTTGTCGCGAAACCCTCTATCCAATGGCCCCTGACCTACTGGAGGGGCACTAGACAACATTGTGATCTTTGAACTCTATGTATTTACTATGCGGTGTTTCGATTATGTGGTTTCTCTGTGATTGTTTTCTTTAAACTTGTGTTATTGTTACCAACTTCTTTAATAAATATTTATTCGTATTTTAATATTTTTCAAATTTGACTTACTATTTACTGGTACCGTAATAGTTCCCTTTCCTTGTTTGCTCAAAGGTACCCTCTGGAGGTACAACCTTTTGAGCCTTTGTTTCCCTATTCAAACCTTTATGGGATGATGGTACCCCTTACAACAATTTATTTACAAGGCGACACCTAATTCAAAAAAAAGAACAAAGGATGGGTTCACTTTGATCGTAGAAGGAAACCAGATTGTTACAGTAGCTTAGATTTCCTCCTCTAAACCGTCTTGTGTCCTTTTCAGATGCTGATGAAATCCTAAACAGCACAGAGCTGAATTGTAATTGCAGGGTGAAACACAGCATCAGCTGGTCTGTTATCTTGTAATTACTGTGTCCTCTGCAATGGGGAATTCCTGAATAAACAGCGTAGAGAGTATGCAGCATGATGAGAAGTCCCAGAAATAAACAGCACTGATTATTTTTATGTCTTTTTAGCACAGATGATGCACCTATCTTGTCTTGAAAAACACTTCTGGACCTATTCAGGAATATGAAGAGCAATTTGACATTCAATTTTATCTTCTGAAATGTTTTTGGCGTGGGTGTTGCAGCACTGGAAATTTCTGCATACAAATTTTTAACTCGACTACCTTTTGTTGCCTGTGTTATATTCATACCACGCCTAAAAAGTCAATTCATTACACCCAGAAAATAATAGTTACAGTATATACTCAACCAATGATGGGGCACTATTCCTCCCACTGATACCAACAATTGGGCACTATTCCTTCAACAGGTACCAACGATGGGGCACTGTTCTTTCCACTGACACCAACAATGGGGCACCATTTCCCCTTCTGACACCAATGATGGGGCACTATTCCTTCCATGGACACCGACAATGAGGAACTATTTCTTCCACTGATACCAATGATGGGGCACTATTCCTCCATAATACCAAAGATAGCATTTTACCTCCCACTAATCACAGCCTGGCCCTCCTAAGGTCTGAAGGACAGTAAATTGGAACTTTGTTTAGTAAGTTTGGAGAGCTCCTACATCACCAAAGGATAGTCAGTTGGTGTTGAATGTGTTGAATGTCGAAGAGACAGAGGCTGCAGTGCAGGAACAGATGAGACATAAGAGAGAGAGGCTGCTGATAAGGCACAACTAAATACTACCTCTACTGTTGTGGACAGGGTCTCTTTAACTTTAGCATATTTCATTCCCTATACCTCACTCTTAAAGCGGAGTTTCACCCAAAAATGCATCTTCCGCTTTAAGGGAAGGTGGCCCCCCTGACATGCCACATTTGGCATGTCATTTTTTGGGGAGGGGAGCGGATACCCTCTTTTTAGAGGGTTCCAGCTCCCACTTCCTCTCGGTGCACCGCGGCACCGATAGGGAGATCGCCTCTTCCCCCTCCCTCTCGGCAATCATCCTGGACACGTCTCAGTTCACAGATGATTGCCGGCCAGTCACGGCGACCTGTGCGGCTCACGTATGAGAAGTGTGTGCCCGGCTGTGAAGCCACAGCCGGGCTCCCACAGTGACAACCACAGTGGCAATGTCAGCGCCACAGAGAGGAGGTGGAGATGAGCGGGGCTTCATTCCCCCGCATCGCTGGACCCTTGGACAGGTAAGTGTCCGATTATTAAAAGTGAGCAGCTGCAGTATTTGTAGCTGCTGACTTTTATTTTTTTTCTTTAAGTGGAACTCCGCTTTAACTATAGGTAAGCTCACCAGGAAGCTGGGATGGGTTTGGATTATGATCTAAACACGGCTGAACTCAGCCTACCCTCAACCTTTGGGCTTGTGTACATAGGTGTTGTTGTAAAATGCTACTTTTGCATTCGTTTGGGCACAAAATATATAAAAAGGTATTTTGTTTGCAGTGCAACACCTCTTAATAGGGCCTGCTACATTCAAAGAAACACATGTTAAATGAAGAAAGACAACATCCATCTACATAAGCCCTAAACCATAGCATAGTTACATAGTTAGGCTGGAAAAAGACACAAGTCCATCTAGTTCAACCATAAAAATAAATAAATAAAAAATAATATCATACAATCCCATATACACAATCCTATACCCACAGTTGATCCAGAGGAAGGTGAAAAAGCCCATCAAAGCATGATCCAATTTGCTATAGCAGGGGAAAAAACACCTTCCTGACCCCCAAGAGGCAATTGTATTTTTCCTGGATCAACTTTACCTATTAATGTTAGTACCCATTTTATTGTGTGCATTTAGGAAACAATCCAGGCCTTTATTAAAGCAATCCACTGAGCTGGACAGAACCAGCTCCCGAGGGAGTCTATTCCACATTTTCACAGCTTACACTGTGAAGAAACCTTTCTGTATTTGGAGATGAAACCTCTTTTCCGTTAGGCATAAAGAGTGCCCCCTTGTCCTCTGTGTTGATCATAAAGTGAAAAACTCAACACCAAGTTCACTATATGGACCCCTTATATATTTGTACATGTTGTTGATCATATCCCCCTTAATCTCCTCTTCTCAAGAGAGAATAACTCTAATCTTTCCTCATAGCTGAGCTCCTCCATGCCTTCAGTTTGGTTGCCCTTCTCTGCACTTTCTCCAGTTCCCCGATATTCTTTTTGAGAACTGGTGCCCACAACTGACATGCATGTTCCAGATGAGATCCTGCTAATGATTTGTACAGGGGAAAAATGATATCTCTCTCTCTGGAGACTGATCTACCAAAACCCCCAGATCCTTATCCACTACGGATTCCCCCAGGTGTACCCCCTCTAGTATGTATGATGCATGCATATTCTTATCCCCCAGGTGCATAACTTTACATTTATCAACATTAAACCTCATCTACCACTTAGTTGCCCAATTAGAGCATTGAGGTCGGTTTGTAAATTGGAGACATCCTGTAAGGACGTTATTCCACCGCATAGCTTGGTGTCATCTGCAAAGATGGAAATGTTACTTTTAATCCCAGACCCAATATCATTTATAAAGATGTTAAAAAGAAAGGGTCCCAGCACTGAACCTTGGGGTACACCACTGATAACCTTAGACCATTCAGAGTAATTAACCACTACTCTCTAAATTCTGTCTTTTAGCCAGTTTTCTATCCATTTACAAACTGATATTTCCAAGCCTGTAGACTTTATCTTACACATGAGCCGTGTGTGGGGAACTGTGCCAAAACGCTTTTGCAAAATCCAAGTATACCACGTCCACCGCCACCCCTCTGTCAAAGGTTTTACTTACCTCCTCATAAAAAGAAATCAGGTTTGTCTGACAACTTCTGTCTTTCATGAATCCATGTGGTCTGTTGCTTCAAATATTTTTTTCCAGCAAGAACTCGTCTATGTGGTGTTTTATTAAACTCTCCCGTATCTTCCAAACTATATAAGTTAAACTAACAGGTCTATAGTTACTTGGTAAAGACTTAGTTCCTTTTTAAATATAGGTACCACATTGGGTCTACGCCAATCCAGTGGTACTATTCCCATCATTAATGAGTCCCTAAAAATTAGATACAATAGCTTTGAAATGACAGAACTCAATTCTTTTGGGATCTGATAATGATAACCATAATGATAATCTATTATTTGGTTCATTCGGGGCAAAATAAGCTCCCCTTGCTATCTCACCCCTTCTTTCCTCCCACTGTTAATGACTTCCGCTGCTCTGCCCTTCTGCGTCAAAGCCCTGCATCTAATCCCCGTGTATACTCCATATCAGTCTATATCAGAGCTGGCAGATGGTTAATGATCTTTCCCCTCCCAAAGATGACAGTGTTTGGGCCTGGAGATTGGCCATCAGTGGTGGCCCATCCATACGGGGCGCAGGGGCGATGCCCTCCTAATCTATGCACCCAGCCCCTAATCTTCATGCAGGGCACCAGACACATGTATTTCAATGGGTTTTTTTTTTTTTAAGTTTTGGAAGCACATGATTAGAGCCTGAGGCTCTAATTGGCTTAAAAAAGGGTGGGTTTGGGGGGCAGAGCACTGTGCCCTGAGCCCACCCGTTTGTGTGACAATGGAGAATGAATATTCACTATTGTCTTCCTGATTCTACTCCTGGTCAATCAGGAAGTGGGTTTTAAGACCCAATTGGCCGAAAAGAGAAGCAACCATATTGGCCACCGAGGAGGCGGCGACATATAGGAAGCCGCCAAGGAAGAGATGCAGGAAGGAGATGAAGCTGCCTGTGACCTAGATGGGGGTAAGCGCCAGGCTGGTGGGTGGACGAGCGAGTGACGGGGGTGGGGGGGATCGACCGAACCGTGTGTGTGGGGGGGGGGGGTAGCAGGTGGTTTGTTTGACATCCCCCCTAAAAAATTAAGCACTGGCCACCACTGTTGGCCATACTGACTGAAGCACTGCATCCTAGGAGGAAGAGGTGAACGTGCATTCTCCACCCAACTCAGAATACACTATATGAGAAAAGTAGAAGGTATCTATATCAACATCTATACTAGTATGGGAACTCCAGATAACCATATTATCCTCACTAGTTTCAGGGCCCATTGATACCACATCTGTTGCTCAAAGCAGGTCCAATGCGTTGACAAGCTGAAATACGTTGTTTCCAATAGGCCCAATTTCCACCAAGGTGCTGCATTGAACATTCTGCATTTAAATGCAGAGCAACACACTACAAAACACTATAATGCACTACAATAAACATTAAGGTAAACAAAATAAAGTATTAGTTCCTGCTGTGGGAAAAAAAAAATGTCCATCAAGGCAATACAATGCCTTAAAAAGCAGATGTCAATGTACACCAACTCAAAATGTGATAAATGCAATGCACTTATGTTAATCGTACCAGCAATGCTTTGCAGACTCCAATGCAAAAATCAAATACATGCCCCCTTTTTTTTAAAGGTAGACTCTGTCTTTAAAGTATATATAATGCCAAAACTTATTTTTTAGTTTTGTGCTGAGCAAGGAGGGGTTAAAACCTCTGCCAAGTTTTCTTTCGCTGTCAGTCTACCATTGGATAAATTTGCCCTTACTTCCGATTCTAGAAATGGATAACCTCTTGTTCTGAGGGCAGCACTAAAATTTTGGATTTAACCAAATTTTTTGTGTTTTCAGTGACAATGGTTACCAGAACAAATAGAGGGGTAAATCTCCCCAATGGCAACAGAGTCAACAATAAGAACACAACAGGGAGTCTAACCTATCCCCACTCTATCCAAAACTAAAAAAGGTTTTGCCTAGAAGAAATACGCTTTAAACCAAATGGCTGGTGATCGATCACGTGTCTGTATGTTTTTCCAGATTCTGCCACTGGCTGTTGGGGGGGGGGGGGGGCCTGTTTACTATTGTTCTCCCACTCTTCCTTTTCCACGTCCAGACCTGACCTTACAAGTCTATGAAGCATGGTCACATCATACTTGGCCAAAGGACCTCCTTCTCAAGTCTACACAAAGGTTAACCCACCATCGAGAACCTCAGGGCAGGTTATATGGAAACTGTGTAGATAGGTACATGAGCAGAGAAACCGGTAGACTGGCAGATAGTAACGGTATTCATAATTGCATTTATAATGTCTTACCTTCGAGCACCACCAGAGCATAATCCTGGGCCGACATCCGATCCTTGCGCATAAAGCACTGGTAAGCACCGCTGTCACTTTTCGCCACAGCATCCATGATTAGGGTTTCACGACTTATACCAGTTATTCTAACATTGTTTCCATTAATCACAATATCGCCGTTCCTGTACCAGGTAATGTCAGGATCGTCCGTACCAGAAGCGCTGCATGACAATGTCACCTGACTGCCGACACTGGTTTTCACCTTCCGTGGACTGATTGTCACTTTTAGGGGTTCTGCAATGAAAACAGAAATTGTTTATGGATGGGGTGCTATTTTGGTTAACCGTGTGATGAGGGATAACATAAAAAGAGAAGGAAGAATTTGCAAAAATGATATGGTTGTGTTTTGTGATGTGTTAGGAATCCACACATTCATACAGGCTGGTAAACTTACTAAGAGGTCACCTTACAAAGTGAACCTATGTCTAGACCAAGGGTCTCCAAACTTTTCACTTTGAGGGCCACATCGTATATTTTACAGATATTAGCAGATATTTAAAAAATCAGTTATTTATAAATGAATCCCCTTCAGAGACTCCCCATACATCTGTCTTCATCAATGTCTTCCTGCCCATGTGTGCCCTGAACAAATCTCCTCATACATCTGTGTCCCCATCAGAGTCTCCCTGCCCACTTGTTCCCCATCAGGGTCTCCCTGCACATTTGTGTCCCCATCAGGGACTCCCTGCATATTTGTGTCCCCATCAGGGACTCCCTGCATATTTGTTTCCCCATACATGTGTGTCCACATCAGAGACTCCCCATACATCTGTGACCCCATCAGAGTCTATCTGCCCATTTGTGTCCACATCAGAGCCTCCCTGCTCATTTGTATTCCCATCAGAGTCTCCTCATACATCCATGTCCACATCAGGGACTCCCCATACATCTGTATCCCCATCAGAGTTTATCTGCCCATTTGTGCCCTCATCAGAGCCTCCCTGCTCATGTGTGTTCCCATCAGAGTCTCCTCATACAGCTGTGTCCCCAACAAAGTCTCCCCATACATCTGTGTCCCCATCAGAGTCTCCCTGCACATTTGTGTCCCCATACATCTGTGTCCCCATCAGAGTCTCCCTGCACATTTGTGTCCCCATACATCTGTGTCCTCATCGGGGACTCCCCATACATCTGTATCCTCATCAGAGTCTACCTGCCCATTTGTGTTCTCATCACAGTCTCCCCAGAGTCTCCCCATACATCTGTGTCCCCATCAGAGTCTCCCTGCACATTTGTGTCCCCATACATCTGTGTCATCATCAGGGACTCCCCATACATCTGTGTCCTCATCAGAGTCTACCTGCCCAGCATGCATGTCCCGGCAGAGGGCAGGAGCTGCCCAAATCTCTAGTGAACAAGCCAGTGGTCCTAGCAACCAATCCCCTGCCTGTTAGCATGATCATTTGGGCAGCTCCCGCCATGTGCCCGGACCCATGCCTTCTGCCTTCTATCTGCTGTGCAAGGTAAGTTTGGAGAGGAGTGGAGAGTTGTGATTGACAGGGGGAAATGTGATGTAAGGGAAGGGAAATTCAATTAAAGGGGGCAGGAGTCAAGTAAGGGGGGGCGGGCTGTAAGGAGGGCTGGGGTGCAAAGAACAGGGGGTTGTAAAGAGCACAGGGATGCTAAGAAGAGGGGCTGTGAAGGGGACTGGGGTGCAAAGAAGGGGGCTGTGAAGGCGATTAGGGTGCAAGTAAGAGGGGCTATGAAGAGGACTAGGGTGCAAAAAGGGGGGGCTGTGAAGGGGACTGTGGTGCACGTAAGAGGGACTGTGAAGGGGACTGGGGTGCAAAGAAGGGGGGCTGGGAAGGGGACTGGGGTGCAACTAAGGGGGAATGTGATGGAGACTGGGTTTTGCGCAAAAGTTATCACGTCTACAAAATATGGGATAGATTTAGGGACTTTTATTATTTTTTTATTGTTTTACTGGTAATGGCAGTGATCTGTGTTTTTTAGTGGGACTGCGACATTGCAGCTGACAAATCTGCCCCCAAATTACACTTTTTTTTTTATTACATTAAACAGTGCTATAAAAATGCACCGATCAATGGAAAAATTACAACGGCAGGGAAGGGGTTAACACTAGCAGGCAATCAAGGGGTTAAGCGTGTTCCCTAACTGTAGGGGGATGGGCTTACTGGAACATGACAGATCATATATACATATACATATGAAAATCGTAAGTCAGCAGTGTTTTGGGGGCTATACTTCCTTCATCAGAGCAAAACTAGTCTGAACTTCTTGACGCCACTGAAAAAAAGAAAGAGGGAACCAATCATCTTATCCTCCTTAATAAGGGGAGGAGGAAAGAGAGCAAGGCCAGGCAGGTGACTAACCACCTCCACAGGTCCACCTCCAGAGCTCCGAAGAAGGGGGTATAGCCCCCAAAACACGTCCGATGGTTTTCAATCTTTGTTTGCACTTGGATTTTGTTTTGTTGAAGAGCTTTCAGTTCTGGAGTTTATGTACAACACTGTTATATTCACTGCTTTTGTGAGTAGGCACTTTTGTATCCTAAATAAAAGGCCCATGATAATTCACTAGGCTTTTTCTCCCTTTGTTTTATCTTTTGTGTAGTTGCAAGATTCCTTGATCTCAGCATCGGCTCTATGCACTGGTCCACTCTGGGAATCGATGGTTGCCACCTGCAGTTAACAGTCTGTCTGGTCTTTATGGAATCATCTAGGGCTGTGGTGTTAAGTCATTATTTTGATGAGCCATGTTGGATGCTGTACAATACCGGCAACTACGGACTGAGGAAGGATCACACTGATGGCTCACAACAGTTGTCTTTCATTTAGCAGTCATTTCCAGTGCAACCAAATAATTAAAGATAAAATAAAAAAAGGTCGACTTCAGCATAGCTTGTTCAAAGCAAGGCATTGCATTGCAAAATAAAGTGCAGTATGAAGGTGTTGGCCTGTACTTTGCCTTTCAAGTCAATTTTAAATCCTGCCAGTATTCATCTATAATACAAGTCAATACAACCCACATTATCCCGTGCATTCTGGTGTGGATGAGCCCTGAGAGTTAATAATAAGAGGCATAGAAAGAAAAGAAAGTAAACAAGGTCTGTGGCCCGCTGGGACATAACTATATAGATATTAGTGCAGATCTATCTGGAGAGTAATTACAGATCCAGACACATCTGTTCTTCCCAAATCCCAGAGGACCGACAGCCACCATGATGACACAATGTCTCAGGTGCACTGGGGGAACCTATGGAAAACATACACTCTGAGAAGGTTTAGTTATTATAAAGGATATTCACGGTTGTTAAAGTGTCCCTCAATAATTCTTCAAGTGATGAGGAACGCTGGATCACTCAACATATAAATAAAAGACTATGAATTTTATATTGGAGTCAACTAAAATGTAGCACCAATATTTAAAAAGGGCTCAAAATACATCCCTGGGAATTACAGACCAGTTAGCCTAACATCAATAGTATGTAAACTCTTGGAGGGGATGATAAGGAACTATATACAAGATTTTAGTAATGAGAACGGTATCATTAGCAGTAATCAGCATGGATTCATGAAGAATCGTTCTTGCCAAACCAATCTATTAACCTTCTATGAGGAGGTAAGTTGCCAGCTAGATAAAGGAAGGCCCGTAGACGTGGTGTATCTGGATTTTGCAAAGGCATTTGACACAGTTCACCATAAACGTTTACTGTACAAAATAATATCCGTTGGCATGGACCATAGGGTGAGTACATGGATTGAAACCTGGCTACAAGGGCGAGTTCAGAGGGTGGTGATAAATGGGGAGTACTCGGAATTGTCAGGGGTGGGTAGTGGGGTCCCCCAGGGTTCTGTGCTAGGACCAAACCTGTGTAATTTGTTCGTAAACAACCTGGAGGATGGGGTAAACAGTTCAATCTCTGTATTTGTGGACGATACTAAGCTAAGCAGGGCAATAACTTCTCCGCAGGATGTGGAAATCTTGCAAAAAGATCTGAAAAAATTAATGGGGTGGACAACTACATGGCAAATGAGGTTCAATGTAGAAAAGTGTAAAATAATGCATTTGGGTGGCAAAAATCTGAATGCAATCTATAGACTGGGGGGAGAACCTCTGGGGGAATCTAGGAGGGAAAAGGACCTGGGGGTCCTAGTAGATGATAGGCTCAGCAATGGCATGCAATGCCAAGCTGCTGCTAACAAAGCAAACAGAATATTGGCATTAAAAAGGGGATCAACTCCAGAGATAAAATGATAATTCTACAGCTCTACAAGACTCTGGTCTGGCTGCACCTGGAGTATGCTGTCCAGTTCTGGGTACCAATCCTCAGGAAGGATGTCCTGTAAATGGAGCGAGTCCAGAGAAGGGCAACAAAACTAATAAAGGGTCTGGAAGATATAAGTTATGAGGAAAGGTTGTGAGCACTGAACTTATTCTCTCTGGAGATATAGGATTTCAATCTATAAATACCAAACCCCGAGGCGCAATACCATGCGACACAGACCCCAGGCCAGGAGGGCCCTGGGGTTGGGATCAAGGACCCCATAAAACAAACCAAAAAAGATGGCGTTGGTACCTTAAATACCCTCTTCCAGAATGCACAGCAGGGAAACCACACCCACTGAAGTATTTGCGAGCCAGAGGTGGCATTCAATGCATCCAGCCTGCTGCTGTTCCACACCCACTGACGGCGACACCTAGGGTCAGGTGGGAATCAGTGCAACCCAACTGGACTGGTACAGAAACCAGAACTTTTAGAGAAATTAGTCTGAGCCAAACTACAGCTTCAGACAATTTGAAAAAAAAACAATAATGTCTGCTCATCAGGAGCAGGACACTACAATATATAGTCCGTAAGGTTCAATATTGAGTTTGCAGCTATAACAGCTTCAATTCTTCTGGGAAGGCTGTCCACAGGGTTTAGGAGTGTGTCTATGGGAATGTTTGACCATTCTTCCAGAAACGCATTTGTGAGGTCAGGCACTGACGTTAGAGTGGAGACCAGGTCTTCTCGTCCAATTCACCCCAAAAGTGTTCTATCAGGTTGAGGTCAGGACTCTGTGCAGGCCAGTCAAGTTCCTCCACCCCAAACTCACTCATCCAATAATTTATGGACCTTGCTTTGTGCACTGGTGTGCAGTCATGTTGGAACAGGAAGGGGTCCTCCCCAAACTGTTCCCACAAAGTTGGGAGCATGAAATTGTCCAAAATGTCTTGGTATGCTGATGCCTTAGGCGTTCCCTTCACTGGAACTAAGGGGCCGAACCCAACCTCTGAAAAATAACCTCACACCATAATCCCCCCTCCACCAAATGATTTGGACCAGTGCACAAAGCAACGTCTATAAAGACACGGATGAGCGAGTTTGGGGTGGAGGATCTGGACTGGCCTGCAAAAAGTCCTGACCTCAACCTAACAGAACCTCTTTGGGATGAATTAGAGTGGAGACTGCGAGCCAAGCCTTCTCGTTCAACATCAGTGCCTGACCTCCCAAATGCGCTTCTGGAAGAACGGTCAAACATTCCCATAGACACCCTCCTAAACCTTGTGGACAGCCTTCCCAGAAGAGTTGAAGCTGTTGTAGCTGCAAAGGGTGGGCCAACTCAGTATTGAACCCTATGAATGAAGACTGGGATGCCATTAAAGTTCATGTGTGTGTGTGTGCAAAGGCAGGTGTCCCAATACTTTTGGTAATACAGTGTATAGGTCAGTGATGGCGAACCTTGGCACCCCAGATGTTTTGGAACTACATTTTTCATGATGCTCATGCACTATGCAGTGTAGTGGAGCATCATGGGAAATGTAGTTCCAAAACATCTGGGGTGCCAAGGTTTGCCATCACTGGTATAGGTTATACACTAATTGTGACATATAGGTACAAAATAATACAATGCTACTGAATTAAAGAAAAACATGATACCAACATAAAAAAAAAAAAAAAGAGGAAAAAGTGATATACTGGTATACACAAAACATTACGTGTGCAGCCAGTATTATTATTATATTGCTGGGTGATAAAACAATGGATGGGGTATATGAAAATAAGCGATCTTAATAGCTATAAGCCACAAAAACATTTCTATCCCGGTATTGTGGGAGTCTTTGTGGATCCAGTTGGTTTTGTTGCCGCGGGTAATGTCATTCTATGGAGATAATTGAATACACATCTGTATATGATTATCACTCCTCAGCAGATGGCACTACCCTGCTGCTCTCTTTGTTTTCCAGTTTAGTTCCACTTAGCATGTCATTCGCAGTGTCCACGCGCTTCAGTTCATCCGAATACCTCTTATAATAAAATACTTAAAGGACAACTTATCCTCTTTTTTACTTAACCAGTTCAACCTGTACACCCCTTATGGACCAAAGGCCTTCTTATATTTCCACTATGGACCAGTTTATTTGGCAAGGACTTCATCATTACGTACAATAAACAAAAACGTACATTTTTGGGGGCTTTTTTTGGCAATTTTGTCTTACAAACATTTCATTTTCTATATAATCCATGGACAAAGACATACAAATTTTAGTGTTTTTTTTTAGCAATTATAATTCTATTTTGACCGGAGTTCATTTCACAGTTTTGCCATGAAAAAAAAAAAGTATACCTTTTACGCTATAATTGTTCTGGCGCAAAGCATACCAAATTAATTTCTTTTTTTTTTCAGGTTTTCTTTTGAGAAGACAATAACAAAAAAAAAAAAAAAATTGATAAAACAAATTTAAGGAAAAAATGTAATTAAATACAATGGTAAAAAATGGAATAGAAAATTGAAAAAAAAAATATTTAAAAGAAAAACGAGAATGAAAAAATTATTTTTTCCAGTTTTTCTTTTTAAAAGATAATAATAATAAAAAAAAAACAACAACAAACATAATAAAATAGATAAAACAAATGTAAGGAGAAATTTTAATTAAATACAATTTAATAACAATGGAAAAGACAATTGAAAAAAAATATTTAAAAGAAAAATGAGAATGAAAAATGATTTTTTTCCAGTTTTCTTTTTTTTTTAGAAGACAATAACAACAACAAAAAAACAAACAAAAAAAATAGATAAAACAAATGTAAGGAAAAAAATTAAATACAAAAATTGTAAAAAATAGAATAGAAAATTGAAAAAAAATATTTAAAAGAAAAATGACAATGAAAAAATAAAATTTTTTCTAGTTTTTCTTTTTAGAAGACAATAACAACAAAAAAAATATATAAAACAAATGTAAGGAGAAATTTTAATTAAATACAAGTGGTAAAAAAAGGAATAGAAAATTGAAAAAAAAAAAATATCTAAAAGAAAAATTTAAATGAAAAAATGTATTTCTTTTCTTTTCAGTTTTTATTTCTAGATGACAATAACAAAAAAAATAAAAAACAGATAAAACAAAATGTAAGGAAAAATGTAATTAAATATGAATGGTAAAAAGAATAGAAACTTGAAAAAAATATTTAACAGAAAAATAATAGCCAAGGAGAAAAAGAGAGAGGGAGAAGGAATAAGTTAAGGCTGAGTAGGGTTAACCAATGGTTGTTAAGGGGTGTAATAGAAAAAAAAAAAAAAAATACGTCTTTTTTTTTTTTTTTTGTAAGTACACATACTTGTAAGGATTTTTTAACTGATCTCATTTGAAAGTGAATGAGTTGCACCATTCAACTACTTATGGATATAATAGTAAATATAATGAAAAAATACACCTGTTGCATTGTGTTTACAAGTTGCAAATTATCTTAAGGCCCCTTTCACACGGGGCGGATCAGTAAAGATCCGCCCCGTGATGATCCGCTCGCTCAGCGGGGATCGCTCCGTTGTCCCCGCTGAGCCGGCTGCGGACAGGGCGGTCTCCGCACACTGTGCGGGGACCGCCCTGTCAGCTCTCCGCTCTCCTCTATGGGGATCGGACGAGCACGGACCGTGTGTCCGTGTTCATCCGATCCGCTCTGCAGACGGACAGAAAAATAGGATTTTCCTCCGTCTGCAGAATCGGACATTTGCGGAGGCGGACAATAGCGGGTGTCTGCGGATGCTCATCCGCAGACACCCGCTATCCCATAGGGATGAATGGATGTCCGTATTTCATCCGCAAACGGATGGATGAAATACGGACATATCATCCGCATGTGTGAAAGGGGCCTAAATGTCATTTTGCACAGGAATGGCTGCATTCTGACAGCTACTTCTGTTGTGTAATAAAAAGCAATTGTGGGCTGTCATCTAGACCTACAGTATATGTTAGTGCTTTTATAAACATGGTTTCTTTGGCGTCTTTGCATGGTGTTTAGTAGTGCTGCATAGTGGTTATGTCCATTCCACCTCCCTCTCTCGCTGCAATCCTACCACATGGTGCACCTGTGCATAGAAACCAATCAGCTTCTAACCTCAGCTTGTTCATTTAAAGTGTAAGTTCACCTTTACAGAAAATCTGTAAGGTCAACTTACATGGGACCCCCTCTCCATATCCCCCCCCCCCCCGGTCCCGCTGTACTGTAGTCCCGCCCCCCCCCCCCGCTGTCAGACACCGGGATGCCGCTTTACCGGTCTGGGGATTTGAAATCCCCACGGGGGTCCAGTGTAAGTTCACCTTACAGATTTTCTGTAAGGCCCCTTTCACACATGCGGACCATTCGTTTCATCAGTTCAGTCGCTTTTTTTTTTAAAGAAAAAACATATGAAATTTACATCTGTTTTTCAATCAGTTTTTCAATCAGTTTTTTACATCCTCCAGGTAGAGTCCTTACCCCTCGAGTCCCCGAGTCATTCTCTCATGCAAAAACGGACCGTTTGTCCATTTACATCCATTTTTCATCCAATCCATTTTATTTTTTTTAATTGTTTATTTATAACGTTTTTTTCCCCCCAAAAAAAGGTACAATACAGTATAAAGAAAAAGCATTTCAACTTTTGATAATACAAAGCATGTATATATAAACGTACGAAATTGAGCGTACATACAGGTATGTTCAGAACGTAAGCATCTTCCAACTATGGATCATTCAAGTACAGTTAGCATACCATATCATGTGATAAACGAAAGCGGAAAAGGATATATAGTTATGAATAACAACAATACAGAGGAAAAAAGAAAGAAAAAGATAGCAAGGTACAACTTAATCAGAAGTTTGCATCATGAGAATCAGGAGGTTTGAGGGTTAGCAGACTCAAGGGGGAACTCAGAGTCCCATTTCTTCCATATTTTATAAAAGGAGGGTAGTGTATCTTCTGTTTTAGCGGTCAAGTGTTCCATCCTACATATATCTGCCATTATGGAAAGAAAAAGATGGAGTGTGGGGGGAGTGGTGGAGAGCCAATGTCTAGGAATTGCTCTTTTAGCGGCCAGAAGGATAAAGGACATAAGGTTGCGCGAGGCTTTAGATACTCCCGGAAAAGGGAGGCCTAGAAGGAAATGCATGGGATTCAGAGGGATAGGTGTCATTAGTACCGTTTGTAAAAGATCCTGAATTTTAGTCCAATAAGGGCTAATAAAAGGGCAATCCCAAAATATATGGAAATGAGAACCTATGGACTCGCCGCATCTCCAGCAAATATTGGAAATGGCTGGGTTGCGAGCATGCAGCAAGTCTGGGGTCCTGTACCAAAACATCAAGATCTTAATAGCGGTTTCCCTCTGCACTACACAATGTGAAGTTTTGGATGTAGATTCCCATATTTTACCCCAGTCTAATAGAGATATTGGTCGTTGCAGTATGCAAGACCATTTTTTCATGTAATTATGAGTGAGTTCCGTTAGAGGTGGGGTTTCCTGTAGGATTTTGTATATAGATGAAATCTGTTTGGTTTCATAGGGGCCGTTGACACACAAGGCCTCAAAATCAGTCGGTTTCTCCAATGAAAGAGAGGGGGAGTTGGAGTGGAAGAAATGTTTAAACTGTATGTATGAGTATAGAAGGGATGTAGGCAGGTCATATTTTGTTTGCAGGTCTGAGAAAGGCATAAGTTTACGTGTAGTCGGATGTACGAGGTGTCGCAACTGAAAGATTCCCGCCTGAGTCCAGGGAAGCATCCTCGTATAAGACAGACCATCGAGTATATCCGGATTAAAGAGTACATTTAGAAATGGGGGACATTTAGAGGATAGGGAAAACTGCTCCGCACATCTCTTCCAAAAGGAAAGGGTGAAAAGTATTGGTGCTAGGCATAAGGATCTCAATTGAGGCATACATTTAGCCGAGGAAGGCCATAACATGTAGCACAGATGTACTGGAAAAGTAACCCCCATCTCAATCTCAGCCCACCTGCTTGGAGCCTTTCGATCTGTTTTTTTAATGGGAGCAAAATAGGGCTTTGGTCTGTTCCAAAAAATGGATGCCGACGGAAGCGGATGTAAACGGACATAAATGGATGATCATCTGTGTACATCCGCATGTGTGAAAGGTGAAGTTACCCTTTAACCACTTGCTTAGTGGCAGTTAAACCCCCTTCCTGCCCAGACCAATTTTCACACAAATAGAGCTTTATTTTGGTGGTATTTAATCACTGCTGGGGTTTTTATTTTTTGCTAAACAAACCCCAAAAGAAAATCATGTTTCATAATCTGTTACAAAATTTTGCAAACAGGTAATTTTTCTCCTTCAATGATATGCGCTGATGAGGCAGCACTGGTGGGCACTGATAGGCTTCACAGATGGGCACTGATAGGCTGCACTGATGGGCACTGATAGGCACAGATAAGGTGGCACTGATGCGGACAGATAAGGTGGTACTGATGGCCACTGGTAAGATGGCACTGATGGATTACTGATAGATACCACTGATAAGATGGCACTGATGGGTTACTGATAGGTACCACTGATAAGATGGCACTGATAGGTACCACTGATAGATGGCACCAGTGGGCACTGGCAGGTGGCACAGGTGGGCACAGATGAGCTTGCGGGAGCTCTCCTTGATCGGGACTGATGTCCCTCTGATAGCCGCCGGTGATCATTTTTTCTTTTTTTCTCCTCACGCAATCAGCGCGAGGAGAAAAAATAGCCGATTACCGGCTCTGTTTACATGACATGATCAGCTATCATTGGCTGACAGCTGATCACGTGGGTAAGGGGTTGGAATCGACCCCTTACTCAGATCTGTGATCAGCCGAGTCTCAGACTCTCTGATCACAGAGCGCGATGCAGGGGGCACACAGGCCGCTCGGGCACGGAAGGACGTCTATTGACGTCCTCCCAGCAAAGTAGGTCTGAGCTGTAGCCGTCATTCGGCTATAGCACAGATCTGAAGAAGTTAAGCTCTGACAATAAGCCCTCATTCATACCGGGCCGATTTGACATGTCAAATCGGAGCCTACTGCCAGAAACAGCACCGTCCGAATTGGTGCGACGCAGACTTTGCAGCACCGCACCGATTCCTAAAAGTAGTTTCTGCACTACTTTTGGCGGCTTCAGAGGTAATTTCAATAGACATCTGTACATGAACCCGCACAGAGGTTTCCCAAATCGCCCCCTGAAATCCAACTGAAATGCTGGTTTGAAATCGTGGGAGTTTAGGTGAACTGGCACAATTTCAAACCCGCATTCAATGTGAACCTAGGCTCAAATTTAGAAGCCTATGCACTGCTAAACCACATTCTGTGTGTACCAGTTTTAGTAAATCTGCCCCACAGGGGGAGTCTGATTGGTAAAAACTGACTCCCCGCACTCTCTAAGGATGTGAAACAAGTAGAATGTATCCTGGCAGCCATAAACCATTTGACCTTTGCCAAGGCTTGAGGTCATATGAGGGAATTCAGAAGCTAAACACAGGCATAGCAAGCATATCATCTTTTATCTGTTAATGATGTTATTACTCAGTGTTTTCAGAATTTTTCCAATAAAAAAGTTCAAAATTATTCTTACATATTATTCTCATTGAACTGCTATACCCACATCCTCTCATGTAACAAAACCCCAGTACAGCTGGAAATCAAAAAAGGGTTGCCTGTATAGGATAAAAGATTTTATTTTACTTACGTTTCACATATAGAGATCCAATCACCTCTGCGTTGCCGTAGCTGTTCCATACTTCACAGATATACGTTCCAGAGTCTGACGGTCTAGTGTTTTCAATCAGCAAACCTACAACTGTGTTCCGGAACCTGCTGCCCATTTCAAGCTGGACGTTGTCCTTCAGCCATCGGGTGTGGGGTATCGGGTATCCAGAGGCTTTACATGGCAGCTCCACTCTCTGTCCTGCCATTACTGTCAGGTGTTCAAACTTATCAATAATCGTTGGAGCTGAATTGACTGGATCTGAAAATGAAATGACAAGGTACAAAATGTTACTATGAACATCTAGGTTGAAGGCTACAGATGTCCTAAAAATAAGGGCCCACATGTGAAATGTATGAGGGCTTTATTAGCTTGATACCAGTGTGATCTGTTGGAGCTTTTATACAAGTGAGGTCCCCATGTTACCAATTTTGTCAAGACGACATTGTCTATGTTGTGTGCTTTTTTTTTTTAGAGAATTGTCAATAAAGGTTATTTTAATGACATCTGTCAGGGAATAATACATTTTTGGTAATGCAGCATCTAAGCTAGCATTTGTATGAAGAATATGTAGAAGGTTGAGCCAAGGTTCAATTCTATTGTATTTTTTATTCAATTATTTTTGTGGAAAGTCTCTCTCTTTCTCCAGGCTAATTTACATACATTTTCGAGACCTGGTAGGATACCGAATTCATGTTTCTTCGAAAACTAGAAATTTTGTGCGTTTTGTAATCCGATGGTGCCACCATTGATTTCAAAATTCGACCAACCAAGCCTTCAGTTTCACCTCATTTGAAATCTTCTTTTCTTTCCAGGTCACAGCTCATGCAAATTTAGTTTTCGATTATATTTCTAGCATGATTTTCCCATTATTGATTAGAAATTTGTTTGTTTTTTTCCAACATGCCCGATCACTCAAACTTGATGGCTGCACAAAAATATGCCATTGCTGTGGCCCACTAATGGTGCCAAATTCGATCGAAAATTGTTGCTTCACCTTACCTATGGAAAAGAGGAGGGAGGAGAGCCAGGCCAGGGTCATATAGCACTGGTTGACGGGCTGCACACCCCACAACCCCCCCCCCCCCCCAGAAGGGGACAGGCGATGCACTTTTTCCATGGTTATTGCTGGGAGATGTGACAGCGATCTGGATCATTAACTGTTCATGCGCATTTGACCATTTATAATCTGGTGGTCACATCATTCTGGTAAGAGCCTCTTGTGTGCACGGAGCTGAAGTTGGACAATTGCTTGGACAATATTTTTACTAGGAGCGGAATATTTTTTTGTTCTTGGTGCATATGGACACTTTCTATTTTTATTTATCTATATTCTTTTTTATCTTGTTTTTTGCACTATTTGACAATTGGTAGTGAATTGTACATATGAATTTTGTTTTTTATATTGCAAATTAATTCTATTATTTAGGGCCACGGTGGATGGAGTTTTTAAATGTTCTCCATTTATTGGCTGTATGTTGTGTGCTTTTTTTTTTTAGAGAATTTTCAATAAAAGTTATTTTATTGACATCTGCAAGGAAATAATACATTTGTGGTAATGCATCATCTAAGTTAGCATTTGTGTGAAGAATATGTAGAAGGTTGAGCCAAGATTCAATTCTATTGTATTTTTTATTCAATTACTTTTATGGAAAGTCTCTCTCTTTCTCCAGGCTAATTTACATACATTTTTGAGACCTGGTAGGATATTTTAGGATATAATTTTGGTCGGTATGAATGTAGCCTTACTGTTACGCCCCTACCTACTCGCATTTGGAGTCTTACTTACTATAGCCCATGACAAATATGTTCTGATCGAAATATCTACATTCTTTTGGTTTATTCCTTTCCCTAGAGTACCCACCAAATGGCCCTCATGAACAACAACTTTTTCTCCTTTCTTCCCCTTTTGGTTTTCCTGAATTATAGTAAAATTGGTAATACTGTGCAACTGTATGTCTACAAAATACCTGGGGCTACTGGTGGGGCAATCCTGAGGACCGCAACCTAGTACTAACATGCAGCAAAACCCATCTCTACCTTTAGGAGCTCTGGTGAATAACGGTTAGACCCTGCACCTCAGGTGGGCCAGAATAATACAACGGGGTGACCCATTTTTGTACTTATCCAGTTAGTCTGTGGGAGCCCCTCTACTGCTATTTCTACTGGCCTTTGAGCCTGACCATGACACCAACATTTGTCGGTTTGCTTGGAACTGTGTACTCTAACAAGGGAAATATTTTTCATCTTAGTGGCAGGAGCTTTATTTTATGTTGCATAGACAAAAAAAAAATGTATCTAATCAGATACCTATACATAAGACCTTCATTTTGACCCCTTAAAACTTATTATGCATGGGTGCAATGCCCCATGGATCAACACAATCATATTTTGAAAGTGACCTACACACAGAGGGGATGAGTTTGAAAAACTATGGGGAGATTGGCTCAGTGTTTCCAGTTTAGTCCCGATGTCACAGATTGCTGACAGACTTTCCAAGCCAGGCCAATGTAACTATAGTGGTAAAAATAATTATTTGATCCCCTGCAGATTTTGTAAGTTTGCCCACTTACAAAGAAATTAAGGATCTATAATTATCATAAATGTATTTTAAATGATAGAGGCACAACATCAACCAAAAATCCAGAAAAAAACACATAATACAAATGTTATAAATTGAGCTGCAGTTCAGTGAGTAAAATAATTATTGTATCCACTACCAACCAACAATAATTCTGGCTCCCGCAGATTGGCTAGTATGTGTTCTTGTGTGGTACACAATTTAGTCCCGTCAATTTAAGAAGGTACTCCTAACGACAACTCGTTATGTGTTTAAAAGACACCTGTCCACAGAATATTTCTTCCATTCAAACCTCACCATCACCAGCAAGACCAAAGAGCTGTCAAAGGACATCAGGGACAAAATTGTAAACCTGCACAAGGCTGTAATGGGCTAGAAGACCATCAGCAAAAAGCTTTGTGAGAAGGAGACAACTGTTGGAACGTTTATTTGCAAATGGAGGAAATATATAATAACCATCAATCGCACTCAGTCTGGAGCTCCATGCAAGATTTCATTTCATGGAGTAAGGATGATCATGAGAAAGTGAGGGATCAGCCTAGAATTACACGGGAGGAGCTTGTGAATGATCTCAAGGCAGTTGGGACCACAGTCACCAGACAAACCATTGGTAACACAATACACCACCATGGATTGAAATCCTGCAGCGCCTCAAGAAGGTACATGTACAGGCCCAGATGAAGTTTGCCAATGAACATCTAAATGATTCAGAGAAGGATTGGGAGAAAGTGCTGTGGTCAAAGGAGACCAAAATTGAGTTCTTTGGCATTAACTCAACTCGTCGTGTTTGGAGAGCCTTCTTCCCTCAGCCAGAACACTGAAGATGGGTCGTGGATGGGTCTTCCAGCATAACAATGACAAAAAACATACCGCCAAAGCAACAAAGGAGTGGCTCAAGAAGAAGCACATTAAGGTCATGGAGTGGCCTAGCCAGTCTCCAGACCTTTATTCTATAGAACATTTATGGAGGGAGCTGAAACTTCAAGCCAAACGACAGCCAAGAAACCTTAAGGATTTAGAGATCTGTAAAGAAGAGTGGACCAAAATCCCTCTTAAGCCCTTGTACACACGGTCGGACATTCCGACAACAAAATCCGTCAGATTTTTTCCGACGGATTTTGTCCAAAACTGGTGTTGCATACACATGGTCAGACAAAGTAGTTGGAAAATCCGATCGTTCGGAACGTGATGACCTTCGTTCGTTGTGACTACGGGACTACGTTCAGGCTAGTAGCCAACAGCTTTGGTCTTGTAATTTGATCTCAGCATGCGTGACACTTTGTCCGATCAGAATTCTCTACAAACGATCAGACAAAGTCCGATCAGATCATGTTGTTTGGAAAATTTTATATCCACTTCTCAAACTTTGTTGGTCGGACGTTCCGACGGAAAAAGTCCGATGTAGCCCCCACACGGTCGGATTATCCGACAACGCGGTTCAATCTGACATTTTCCGTCAGAATTTCCGACCGTGTGTACAATGGCTAAGATGTATGCAAATCTGGTAATCAACTACAAGAAACATCTTACCTTGTCAACAAGGGTTTCTCCACCAAATATGAAGTCATGTTTTGCTTGGAGATCAAATACTTAATTTTACTCACTGAACTGCAAATCAATTTATAACATTTGTATCATGTGTTTTTTTATTTTTTTATGTATTTTTGGTTGATATTCTGTCTCTATCATTTAAACTACGCCTAAGATAAAATTATAGACCCTTCATTTCTTTGTAAGTCGGCAAACGTACAAAATCTGCAGGGGATCAAATAATTATTTTCCCCACTGTGTGTATAATGTATCCATACCCAGAATTCCGCTTTAGCAGCTGCTCCGTAAACGTTTTAAAGCCTTGTGACTTTATAGGAAATATTAAAAGAGGAATAGGCCAAATGACAATTTAATTCTGGGACAGGGGGAGTAGGAGCTTTGGGGGCAATTTCAAGTCATGCCTTTACAAACCCTTTAAGTCAGAAAATAATTAGTAATCATAATTCTTTTGTGTGTCTTATGGTAAATACAGCCCCAGCAAAGAATGGAATAAAATGTCTGCACTACATAAATAAAGCGAACGTATGAATAGAATACATTTACTGTCTGGTCCAACATCATTACCGGCTACCTTGTCATCGTAATTGGAAAAAAATAAAAATGAGCCCATCAAGTTGAACCTCTTCCTCAAAGTTACAGACAGCGTCCAATGAGCCTCTCTATATGATTGTATGTTCTATGAGCCATGCTGTGCTCATCCCTGGAATGCGGGAAGGATATTCATTGTAGTATAGATGGATGCTGTGCTCAAAGACGGGTTATCTAAGGTGATTGTGGCTCCAGAGATTCTGGTTAACCACCTGCATGATTACCTCCAAAGCCATCCCAGATCTGTCACTGAGGAAATTAATCCCCATTTGAGATAAATAATATTAATAATTCAAATGTGGTTATCTTCTCAGCGGCTTCCTATGTATATGAAGAACGCTATAACCCCAAGTGTCATTAAACTGGAGAAATCCTAATTGAAGGATAACCCCACCTTTCTAAATAAATACATGAAAAGAGTTTATGTTGGCACACCCAACCCTGAATGGAATCTTTTGGATTTAGAACATAGTTCTAAGACGCGGTTTCTTGTATGTTCAGCTTTTTCCATGTAGCTTTCTGCTTTGACTATGTAACCCATCGAAACTTCTTGTGCACTTTTACTGCAATTCAAATCAAGCAGAACAAACCAGATTTCATGCTGTGCACTTTCGAATTACTGTTGTCACTGGATGACATATAATTACAGGTGCTAATATATAGCAGTGACAATCAAGGCAGCTCTTCACATACTGCGCATTCATAACCATAGGTGTGTACCTCAAAGCTCAAACACACGTGTGTCTATGTATATATACATTAGATACATTTTTTTGTATATACATACATATATACATACACAGTTGTGCTCATAAATTTACATACCCTGGCAGAATTTATGATTTCTTGGCCAATTTTCAGAGCATAATGAATGATAACACAAAAACCTTTCTTTCACTCATGGTTAGCGTTTGGCTGAAGCCATTTATTATCAATCAACTGTGTTTACTCTTTTTAAATAATAATCACAACAGAAACTACCTAAATTACCCCAATCAAAAGTTTACATACCCCAGTTCTTAATACCGTGTATTGTCCCCCTTTAACATCAATGACAGCTTGAAGTCTTTTGTGGTATTTGTGGATGAGGCTCTTTACCTTCTCAGATGGTAAAGCTGCCCATTCTTCTTGGCAAAAAGCCTCCAGTTCCTGTAAATTCTTAGGCTGTCTTACATGGAAAGCATGTTTGAGATCTCCCCAGAGTGGCTCAATGATATTGAGGTCAGGAGACTGAGATGGCCACTCCAGAACCTTCACTTTATTCTGCTTTAGCTAATGACAGGTGGACTTGGCCTTGTGTTTTGGATCATTGTCATGTTGGAATGTCCAAGTACGTCCCATGAGCAGCTTCCTGGCTGAAGAATGCAAATGTTCCTCCAGTATTTTTTGATAACATACTGCATTCATCTTGCCATAAATTTTGACCAAATTTCCTGTGCCTTTGAAGCTCACACATCCCCAAAACATCATCGATCCATCTTCGTGTTTTACAGCAGGAACGGTGTACCTTTCATCATAGGCCTTGTTGACTTTGCTCCAAATGAAGTGTTTATGGTTGTGGCCAAAAGCTAAATTTTGGTCTCATCACTCCAAATTACTTTGTGCCAGAAAGTTTGAGGGTTGTCTCTGTGCTGTTTGACGTATTGTAAGTGGGATACTTTGTGGCATTTGCGTAGTAATGGCTTTCTTCTGGCGACTCGACCATGCAGCCCATCTTTCTTCAAGTGCCTCCTTATTGTGCATCTTGGAACAGCCACACCCCATGTTTTCAGAGAGTCCTGTATTTCACCTGAAGATATTTGTGGGTTTCTCTTTGCATCGAACAATTTCCTGCCAGTTGTGGCTGAAATTTTAGTTGGTCTACCTGACCGTGGTTTGGTTTCAACAGAACCCCTCCTTTTCCACTTATTGATTAGAGTTTGAACACTGCTGATTGGCATTCTCAATTCTTTGGATATCTTTTTATATCCCTTTCCTGTTTTATACAGTTCAACTACCTTTTCCCACAGATCCTTTGGCAATTCTTTTGCTTTCCACATGACACAGAATCCAGAAACATCAATGTAGCACTGGATGAAAGATGCAAGGGTCTGTCAGGAGTCCAGAAACTCATTGACATTTTCTACACACACACTAATTACAAGCAAACAGGTCACAGGTGAGGATGGTTACCTTTAATAGACATTCAAACCCCTTTGTGTCAACTTGTGTGCATGTTATCAGGCCAAAATCGCCAGGGTATGAAAACTTTTGATCAGGGTAATTTGGGTAGATTCTGTTGTGATTATTTTTTACTATAACTTTTTTGCAATTTTATTTACAATTTTTATTAATTTTTTTAATTTTTTTTAGGAGCCCAGTGGGGGGCTTTGGTGAAATATCAGGGATCTAAACAGATCCCTGATGTCTCACTTTTGAGACAGAGAAAGGGACTGAGGATACAGATTCCCCAGTCCCTTTCTCTGTAGCCAAGCAGCAGGAAGAATCTGTGCAGTACAGCATGAATGGGGGGGGGGGGGGGCAGGCACACCTGGCACCTTCTCAAGGAGCTTCCAATCTACTGCAGGCTTTCTCAACCTTTTAACATTCATGAACCCTTCAAATAACCCTTTCTGGTCTTAGGGAACCCTTGCTAAAAATTACTACTTTTATAGCTGACAGTATACAGTGCTCTGAAAAAGTATTTGCCCCCTTCCTGATATTTTTATTTATTTTTTGCATATTTGTCACACTTAAATGATTCAGATCATAAAACTAATTTTAATATCACACACAGATAACCAAGTGAATAAAAGCTGTCCAAACCTGCCTGGCTCTATGTGAAAAAGTAATTGCCCCCTCTAAATCATGAATGAACTGTGATTAACAACATTTTGTGGAAAGCAGAGTTAAATTTCACTTGTGACACCCAGGCCTGATTACTGGCAGACCTGTTGAATCAAGCTGTCTGACAAAGTGAAGCACGCTAAAAGATCTAAAAAAGCAAGACACCATGCCACGATCTAACAAAATTCAAGAACAAATGAGAAAATGTAAATGACGTATCCAGTCTGGAAAGGGTTACAAAGCCATTTCTAAGGCCCCTTTCACATGGGGTGCCTCCATGTTACGGATTCCGCTTGCTCAGTCGGATGACAGGTCCTATTCACTTGGCTGTGCAGAGTGTACATGGACATGGTCCCGCTCTCCTCTATGGGGAGATCAGGTGGAAACGGACCCCCTGTACGTTTTCATCTGATGCAATCCGCCAGACTGATGGAAATTAGGACCAGGATTGCTATGTAATCATTTTTTGGTGACAGGCTCTTTATTGAGATATGCAGGGTCTAAAAGACCCTGCATATCTCTCCTGTATTTCACTGTATGAATGTTTTGCAATGCAGATTGCATTGCAAAACATTCTACACTGGCAAAGCGAGCTGGGGAAACCAAGAACGTGACCCGGAAGTGACGTAAGAAACGTCACTTTCCGAGTCACTGCAAGAAGGGAAGGAGAGCGGACATGAATCCTCTCTTCTCCTACCCCTCTACCCACCACCACTCACCATGACTGTCTCAGGCTCACCGATGTGCAAGCAGGGCACGGTAAGCATGGTGTGAGTGCGCGTGTGAGGGGGTGTTGGGCGCCAGTACCAGGGGTGTGTGAGAGCGATCAGGCTGCAGCGGCGCTGCCCCAACGCTCTCACCTGACAGGCAGGAGTCTGCCTGTCAGTTTCACACACAATCCCGGTGGATTGTGTGCAGTACCCCCCGCACGTACAAACATGGCGGCGAAAGGGTTCAGGTGAAAAGCCTTTTGTGCTGCAGCAGCCCCCCAGACCCCCCCCCCCCTTTTTCTTACCTGAACCTGATTGTTCCAGCAATGGGGACGAGCACAGCGACTCCAGTCCTCATTGGATAGATTGATAGCAGCAGGAGCCATTGTCAATCAAATCCAGTGACATGAGAGCTGGGGGGTGGGCCGAGTCCTGCTGTCTGTGTCAATGTCATACTTGCCTCCTCTGTGTAAGGGTTTTGCACAGAGTGGCCCCCCGGCGGCGCTCCTGGCCCATCGTCTTTATCAGGTGCCCCACAGAGAGACGCTTTCCCTGGGGGCACGAGTGTGATGCCCGCACGAGTGCCCCAGGAAAAGTGTTTCTCTGTGGGGGAACCCAATGAAGAGGATGGGCCAGGAGCACCGCTGGTGGACCCCAGAAGAGGAGGATTGGGGCCACTCTGTGCAAAACCCTTACACAGAGGAGGTAAGTATGACATGCTTGTTATTTAAAAAAACACAACAAAAAAACGCTTGTGCAGGATTTTGTCTAGCATACTAACCAGCCGCAAATTGTCGTTTGACCAACACGACCGTAGTGACATACTATGAGAATATAAAGAGGAAGTTAATTTCTCAAGCGCCACCCTTTGGGCCCCTTCTGCTAATTTCATGTTAGTAGAAGTTTGGTAAGCATTGATTCGTGATTTTCAGATCGTACAAAACAAATGCCTTTTAACCACTTCAGCCCCAGAAGGATTTACCCCCTTCCTGACCAAAGAACTTTTTGTGATTCGGCACTGTGTCGACTTAACTGACAATTGCCCGGTCGTGCAATGTTGCACCCAAACAAAATCGAAGACGCTTTTTTTCCACAAATAGAGCTTTCTTTTGGTGGTATTTGATAACCTCTGCAGTTTTTATTTTTTACGCTATAAACAAAAAAAGAACGACAATTTTGAAAAAAAAAGTATTTTTTTTTTACTTTTTCCTATAATAAATATCCCCCAAAAATATATAAAAAAACAAATTTCTTTCTCAGTTTAGGCCGATATGTATTCTTCTGAATATTTTTGGTAAAAAAAAATTGCAATAAGCGTATATTGATTGGTTTGCGCAAAAGTTATAGCGTCCACAAAATAGAGGATAGATTTATGGCTTTTTTATTATTAATTTTTTTTTGTAGTAATGGCGGCAATCTGCGATTTTTATCATGACTGCGACATTATGGCAGACACATCGGACACTTTTGACACCATTTTGGGACCATTGTCATTTATACAGCGATCAGTGCTATAAAAATGCACGGATTACTGTGTAAATGACACTGGCAGGGAAGGGGTTAAACACTAGGGGGAGATAAAGGGGTTAACTGTGTCCTAGGGAGTGATTCTAACTGTGGGGGGGATGCGCTACCACTGATATGACAGCGATCTCTGCTCCTGATGACAGGGTGCAGTAGATCCCTATCATGTCACTAGGCAGAACGGGGAAATGCCTCGTTTACAAAGGCATCTCCACATCCTTCCATTCCGTGACACAATCGCAGGCCCCCTGCAGACACCGAGTTTGCGTGGTCCGCAGGCACAGTCATGGAGCACGCGAAGGGGGCCTGTAATGCCGCAATTTAAAGGGGATATACATGTACGCCCATTTGCCCAGCCGTGCCCTTGTGCCGATGTACATCGTCTTGCGCTGGTCAGCATGTGGTTAAAATACGTTTGGCATAACTCCATCAGTATCACCGCCAAAGCAGCTTCATTATTATCCCATTAAAGATGATGAGAATGTGCGCTGCATTTGGACATTTCATCAATTGCTGAGCCACGAATGTTAATTCTAGATTATGAACGGTAGTATACAAGACTGACCACTTCCCAGCTGTTCCTTGATTCCGAGCATGCGTGTTTGTACCTTCAACTTTTGTGTGACGTTTTTTTGTACTGACCATCCGAAAATCAGATGTTGAGTTCACATCCAACAAAAATTTTATAGCCTGCACATCCAGCTTTTGTCTGACGAAAAAGTCAAATCGCCTATCGAATACACCGTACTAACGATCCGAAAATCCGCAGACAGCTCATCTTATGCCTTTTCCCTTCTGATTTTCAGATCGTGTGTATGATGCCTAAGTCTGCACAAACGATAAGACATTCACCAAGCAAACTTTTTTTTATTTTTATAAATAGATGCCATAAAATTGGCCATAGCAACAATTAGAAATGTCTTAGCCCTTGTACACACGGTCGGACATTCCGACGGAAAATGTCTGATCGGACCGCGTTGTCGGATAATCCGACCGTGTGTGGGCTTCATCTGACTTTTTCCGTCGGAATGTCCTACCAACAAAATTTCAGAGCTGGATATAAAAAAATTTCCGACAACATGATCCGATGGGACTTTGTCCGATCGTTTGTAGAGAATTCCGATCGGACAAAGTGCCACGCATGCTCAGATCAAATTCCTAGACCAAAGCTGTTGGCTACTAGCCTGAACATAGTCCCGTCGTAACTAAATAACGTCATCACGTTCTGAATGATCGGATTTTCCGACAACTTTGTCCGACCATGTGTATGCAACACCAGTTTCGGACAAAATCCGTCGTAAAAAATCCGACGGATTTTGTTGTCGGAATGTCCGACCATGTGTACAAGGGCTTAGCTGGTGTGACTATTGAAGACTATGGGTAGAACCTTTGTTGGGCTAATTTGGGGTTAGGCTGCCATAGACAAGAGTGAAGAATTCCTGTACCTGATACAGTCAGTCTGGCGCTGTTACTCTGCCGCGTTTCTCCCGTATATTTGTGCCGCGTTGTACATCGATAATTATTTAATCCGTCTTCATTCTGTACATCTGTAATATACAAGGCTCCCGATGATGTAATGAGAAATCTAGATCCTGCAAAGAAACAGAACAGAAAGATTACTTACAGGAGAATTTCTCACTTCCCTTAAGGCATATATTTCACATCTGACATCTGATCAGCAAACCTGTCAGGATTAGAAACAGTTTCAAACTTATACGGTGGGTGGCATTTTTATACTTTTTATTATTATTATGTTAAACCCCAACTCCAGCCAAAAATTCATTTGTATTTGGATAGAGAAAAAAAAAGGGTTAGAACCTTTGCCCATGATAGAGTGTGACAGGCCACTAGCATTTATGCAGGGAGAATAGGGTTGCCACCTTTTGTTCAAGCCAAACCCGAACACTTTAGTGGCACATGGTAATTTATTATTATTATTTTTTACAAGGGAACGCTGTGGAACTCTGATGTAAGGGGGTTTCACCACAGCCCCCACTTACATCAGAATTGTTAGTATTCCCCCCTTAAAACATGGTCCCCAAAGCCCCCCTTATATCAGAGTCTACAGAGAAGCCCTTACATCAGAGTCCCCCTTACCATAGAGCACTCACTCGCTCAGAGGCAGGAGATAGAAGGGAGGAAGGCAGCCCATGCACTTGGCTGTTGTCGTACTTGGTTAGTCAGGGAGCATACTGTAGGCGTGTGCAACCCAGACAGAAGAGAGAACCACACTGGGTGATTAGGGTGTACCCAGGCATGCCTAAGTTGGGGGGCCACAGTCTAGTCTAAATAATGTGTCCGGGTTTCAGGGAGTCTGAATGCTGGACACATGAATCAAAACCGGGACTGTCTGAGTGAATCCTGGACAGGTGGCAACCCTAAGGGAGAGTTCAGTAGCAAAGGTGCCCAATTTAATTCAAATACAGATTTTCTTTGAAGCGGACTTATAAGCCCTCCACCCTCAAAGTAGCCCCCTGAATTTTTTTTTTTAAACCCCTATACACAACCTTTTTTCCTGCTGTCTTCTTGGAGGAGTATTCTTCAGGACCGAGCAGCACTTACATAATGATGCGTGAGCACTCCTCGGTCCTGGAGTACTATCTGCCAATCCCATCGGTGGATTTTCCCACCCCTCTTGTTCTGGTGATAGCTCAAAATGTTTGGATCTCTCTTCACTTTATGTCTCTTGGTGACGACAGTCACCAAGACAAATATGAGTTGGAATTGCTGTAGAGGGGACACACACTGCAATGCAAATGTAACAAATGGTCTAACCCAGGCTTTCTCAATGAAGGAACCCTTCAAATAACCTTCTAGTCTCAGGGAACCCCTATGTACTGCGAGCTGCAGATTTGCAGTTCACAGAGCATTAGAGTGATGGTAAGTGGGGAAGAATGCCCCTTACAATCATGGTCAGTGGGAAGAATCCCCTACTTACAAATAGCTAATAAGATCCATTGGTTTCAGTGGTTATATCAGGGATACCGACTGTAGGGGTGGTCAGATCTGCATAGCTAGACTTAGGGAAAATGAGACCAGTCTGTATATGATTTAAAGTGGTTGTAAACCCTTACAAACCACTTTGACCTACAGGTAAGCCTAGATTAAGGCTTACCTGTAGGTCCAAGAAATATCTCCTAAACCTACAAGGTTTAGGATATATTTACTAAAAGACTATATGCCGTTAGTGGCGGCTCCCGAGGGCGCATGCGCTGGGTTGACATCATCGCTGCTCTGGAGCTGTGAGTGTCTGGAGCAGTGACACCCGGAAGAAGATGGATGCTCCGGACTACAGGGGACAGCGGGGACATCGCTGGCTCCTGTGTCAGGTAAGTGACACATAATGGGCTACTATGCGATGCATAGTAGTCCATTATGCTTTACCTTTGCAGGGAGACAAAGAGGAAGTATACCCATCAGGGTTTACTTCCTCTTTAAGCAAGTTTATTAACAGTGACACAAAACACATTCAAATACCAGCAAATGTGAAGATACAAGTGAACCAAAACCATATAACAAAATACCTAACAAGCAACCCAAGTACCAGAAAGTCTAACTAGCAAACACACACACACACACACATTATATATATATTTTCCCTCCCCTGTGTCATGTGACTTGTTACAAGGTTTCAGGTGTGTTAAATTTGGTGTTATCGCTCTCACTCTCTCATACTGGTCACTGGAAGTTCAACATGTCACCTCATGCCAAAGAACTTTCTGAGGACCAAAAAAACAGCACGGTGGCCAAGACCATACAGCGGTTTAACAGGAGAGCTTCCACTCAGAACAGGCCTCACCATGGTCATCCAAAGAAGTTGAGTGCAGGTGCTCAGCATCATATCCAGAGGTTGTCTTTGGGAAATAGACCAAGCATTGCTGCAGAGGTTGAAGGGGTGGGAGGTCAGCCTATCACTGCATCAAATTGGTCTGCATGGCTGTCATCCCAGAAGGAAGCCTCTTCTAAAGATGATGCACAAGAAAGACCGCAAAAAGTTTGCTGAAGACAAGCAGACTAAGGACATGGATTACTGGAACCATGTCCTGTGGTCTGTAAATGTGTATAATTTCTTCAACATTGTCACATGAAAAGATCTAATAAAATATTTCCAAAATTGTGAAGGGTGCACTCACTTTTGTGAGATACTGTCTGTATATACACACACATACACACACACTCACACACACATTATATACAAAATGAGAAAAACAGCTAAACAGGGTAATACCAGAGATGCAAGGAAGGGGGGAACCAAGAACTGGGATCAGGAACAAGGGGAACAGATACCTGAGGCAGTAGAGTACAAGGTTCAGATACAAAATAGGAGCAGGATCAGGCAGGAATCAAGTAAATGATTGAGCAGAAAGCAATTTCTAGCTAGCAGGGCAAAACACTAAAACACAAGGTACTATGGAGGAGGAAATAAATACACCCCTAGCAGCCAGCATCAAGTGGAGCCCAGTTACTGGGATCTGCTGGCTTCTGGGAGACACCCGCTGGTAGACACCAGAGCTATAACCTTCTGCTCAGGAACCACAGTGCCACCAGCAGGTGATCCAGGTCCTGGCTTCATGTACACACTGCCTACTTTGACCGCCAGCTGCGGGAAAATGCAAAATGCGGTAAAATCGTGGTACTCTTTTGCCGCAGTTTTTCTGCGGTTTGTGTTCTCCTGTGGTTAGGGGTCAAAACTTTCCTATCCTGAACGCGGTTCTTTTGCATTCAGGAGAGGGAGGTTGAGGGAGGTTGAAGTTCCCCTAACCGCAGCAGCTACTAAACTTTGGTAAAAGCCTATGACACATACGCTTTTACGGAGTTGAGTTTAGGAGCTTTAGGGAAAAAAAAACACCAAAAGCTCAATTTTAGGAGATGCTACTGTACATGAAGCCTTACTTATCTAAGAGGTATAAATTGCTTATTGATTAAGGAACTTAAAGAAAACTATGGAGAAAAGTTGGGCATACATTGAGCGAATTTCCTCTGGACCAGCCAAAATTTGTTCAGTGGGTGGCCCTGCTCTTCTCGAAAAAAGATGATCAATCACTTTTTGTCAAAGTCTGCTTTGGTCGAACAGCCAATCAGATGCAATTGCTGTTGTGGTATCTAGACAGCCGTCGGTGGCCCATCTGTGCTGTTTAGCCAGGGAGAACTGAATGAAATGGATCTGACAGAGCATGGCTAACAGAACCCTAGGGTTCCATGGTACCTTGTTCTTTAATAACTGATCCAAAACTAAAACTTGAAAAAAAAATAAAAAATTGTTACCTTTATATATATTAGGTTAGTATCCCCAGTGATAGATTTACACTAGACAACAGTATTTAGTAATGTTCGGCATGACAACTGCAATTTTATCATGCTGTACCAATCTCAGTAACGCATGCTTTTCTCCAAGTACATTTAATAAAAAACATTCCTGCTTTGTAGATGCAAAATCATATTTTTCTTCTGCCTCTTTACCATGTTAGCTGCATATTTATGTCATTTGTAAGGAAACGTGGCCTGGTGTCTTGTCACTGATATATTGAGTTATTGTTTCTGGGGGCCTGCGCAGATATTATAACCTTACCAGGTAGATTTACAGACCAACAACACATATCTTTTATTAACAACACATATCCGAGAGGAACGTCTGAAATAATGTGATTTTAATGACATAAACTTGAAGTTTGTGGATCATAAATCACGTTTCATTTTTGCACCTCTAGAGGTACAATCTGCATACAATGTTGACATTTTGGGAATGTAAATGATATACTGTACGTCACTTTAGTTGGAAAATATTGAGCCTTTTTTATGACCCACCATGGAGGCAGCCATCTTGTCGAAGTAGAGTATAAGTTATACAGAAAAAGCAGCCTTTACGTAGAGACCGTATATTAGGCCTTCACACCAGGGGCTCTTGAAGACCTACACATTAATACTCCACCGTCATACACTTATGGTAACTAGAGAGCCAAACTGGACACCAAACCAAATTATTCTTAATTGTGGTTATAGCCATATTTTTTTTCCAGGTCTCAATCAAGTAGGAAATAGAAAAGCCCCTCACTGGCTTGTATTTTACTGCATCTGTTCAACTGGGGAATTTTCCCATCACTTCCTGTCCTGGAGATGCAAAAGAAAGTGATAAAAATCTCACAAAGTAAGGGGAATTTCCATCTTAGACACGTGGATGTAGAGCGAAAAAAAAAGAATCCTCAGAGATTTATGCAGCAGAGATTTTTTTCTCTACCCATAAGTTCTGTCCACCACTTTAACATATCTCCTGAGGACCCCGGGCTGCATGCCCCAGAGGCATCGTGTGCAATCACCTACTTCCTGTGTGGAGACAGGGATATTCTCCACATGCCTGATGGAGAAATTTCATTTTCCTTGGCATGGTTCATGAAAACATAAGAATTGCTCCCCAATACATAGATGTGAAGATGGGAGATGGTTTTCACCTAATTGACCCAATACTACAGGAGTGTCCTTACTACGAACTGACCAAGCCCCTTCAGGAATATGCGTATTCTTCCTTAAAAGGTAATGCTACTTTCCAGGAGTTACACTTGGTCATTACTACCAATTATTCCTGTATGCACCACAGCCAGAACTACACCAAGATTGCTACATGCACGCACCTGGTTTGATCATCTGTCAAGCTGTTGGAAAACAGTCAGGATTCCTTGGCGAAAGGCAACTATAGCCAAGTTTCTTTTTACAATATATTTACATTTCCAATATATTTACATTTATTATTTCTATCGGTCATTACTCAATTAAAATGTTATACACAGTTTGATTTTACCTCCAGTTGTTTTTGTGATCTCTCTTTGCACATTTTGAAAATAAAATGCAAAAATGTGAACTTTCGTGTAACTATGATAAAACAAAGTGGAAGGTTGCATTTGCCATACCTATTTGGTTCCTCGCAACCTTACGAAATGTAAGCGGATGGTGTTGGTAGAGCAGTGAATGGTGTCAGTAAAGCAGTGGATGGCGTCAGTAGGGCAGAGGTTGGCGTCAGTAGGACAGTGTCAGTTGGCAGTGAATGTTGTTAGTAGGGTAGTGGACAGTGTCAGTAATTTTTATTTGCATTTTATTTATTATTTTTTACAATATTTTTTTTTTAACTATTTTTTTTTTTTGGAGCCATGTTGGGGTGCTTTGGTAAAATATCAAGGGTCTGAACTGTGTATTTTTTGCACATATGTGTGAAGACACACAAATATGTGCATACTCCCGTATGACATCGCAAGAAATGCTTGATAATTTTTATGTGGTGTACGCACAAAAGAGCACAAACGCGCACATTTACTCTACAGCCCAACCTCACATTTATACGCAGTAACTTTCCACCAGAAATCTGATGCTCACACATCAGTACCGTGTGCAAATTCTAAGCCCTTGTACACACGGTCGGAGAATCCGTCGGAATGTGTCCTATCGGACCGTGTTGTCGGATAATCCGACTGTGTGTGGTATGCATCGGACTGATTCTGTCGGAATATCCGTCGGACCCAATTTTCCAACTTGTTGGAAATATTTCCCGACCAACTGGGCCGATCGGACATACTCCGATCATGTGTAGAGAATTTTGATCGGACCAAGTGCCAGGCATGCTCAGATCAAATTCCTACATCAAAGCTATTGGCTACTAGCCTGAATGTAGTCCCATCGTAACGAAATTACGTCATCACGTTCTGAAAGATCTGATTTTTCTACAACTTTGTCTGACCGTGTGTATGCAACAGTTTCGGACAAGATCCGTCGGACAAAATCCGCCGGATTTTGTTGTCGAAATCTCCGACCGTGTGTACAGGGGCTAAGAATATTTCAGTTACATGGAGTGGCCAGTGTACTTTAAGCAGTTGTATCCAACTATGATTTGAAATGACCATACTTGGTAAATTGCTAATTGCGCCCCACAGTATGGGGGAAGTGATCATTGAGAAGAACTGGTCCCGAAAGATCAATGCCTTTGCTAAGTTTTTTTAGCCACTGGTTTTAATATACCCTTTCAGCTCCACCATCTGAAGAATTATCATGCAGTGTGGGTGCCATTTTTTACCTTCTTTATCCAGGCTCTTTTAACATTAACATTCTACACAATATACAGCAAAACTCTTAAAACATAATAATTATTATCTCTTACATAAATTTTCTTACATAAATTTTACAGTTATCTTGCGGTACCATAGGAGAGCTAAAACTGTACAATTACTTACTTCAAAGGCAACAGTAATTTTTTTCTGTTTATGTTGTCACGGAAAAGAGAAATTTAAAGGACAGTAACTGATTCTTACTAGCCACTGGCCCAATAATAATGACTCTGGGCTGTTTCATAGCAACCAAGTCTTCCAGTTGAAAGCCCCAGAAATGGCTTTGACAAGTGCACGGAGGCTGTTGTGAATAATTAATCAGGATTGGCTAGATGGGACGGATAATATGGCCCTTATTGTTCGTTATTTTGTGTTTTATCCTTGGAGGAAGGGAATGACCTGTTTATTGTTGAGCAAAGCAATCATGCAGTCCAGTGCCCATGTTCAGAAATTTTTCAATAGTCAGAAAACCCGCAGGGCACAGCAGCACACCAATAATTACAGGTCAAGAAGGGGCAAGTACTGTGTGCAAATCACTAATATCAGCCCCAACCTCCTGTAGAAAATAATCAGTTTCACACGACTGTAGAACTGTCTGCCAAGAAGTGAGATATGTTCAATTACATAGTTAACTGCACATTTGGTTTGGAAATTTGTAACAAACAACCGGGTTAGGTCTGAAAGTGTCAATACAGACTTGTCCACCCAAAACTCTTTCTTGGTGGCAGGCAACCAAAAAAAATAAAAAATTGGATGACAATGGCTAAATCCTTTGGATATGACTAGATATTGAACACTTATAATTTAGGGCAGTGTTGCTTAACCAGGGTACTGTGGCACCTTGGGATGCCAACTGGGTTTCCCTGGGGTGCTGCAAGCACAAGACCCAATATACCCTGGACCAGTGTCATGAGTTCCTTTGGTGCAGGCGTGCTGGCCACCAGCACCATAACAACCAATTACGCTCTAGGGCCAGGACACACACCATCATCATGGCAGCCGGCTCATCTTCACCATGGAAATCCATGACTCTGATTCAGGACAAACGGCATACAGGACTGCCCCCTGCATTCAGGATAAGACGGAAGTCAGCTTACTCCAGACTGCCTCCACCTCCTGCCCTCTGCTGTGCTGCTGGAGCCAAAAAGTAGGGCTCTGATTTGAAGAGGGATTGTATGATTGGGCGGACTCTGTACTAATGGTGAATCTCATGTACAGGCGGGGGCTTACTGTCTAGCGGCAACTCTGATGTGACTGGAGATTTATGTATAAGGGGAGACATGAAGGGGAGACCTCTGACATAAAGGTGAGGGCCCGGTGGGGGGTCTCTGATGTGATATAGAAACCTCTGGTGTGAAGGGCGGTTTTTGATGTGAACTTAATTTCAACAAGGCAGTTATATGCATTGTCCCAGGCTCAGGTTTTTCATGGATACGTCCTATTTACAGTTCTTAATTTTTAATCTTGGGTGCTGCAAGATTTTAGATTATTTAAAAGGGTGCCATGAATGAACAAACATTGATTAAGGGGAGAATTGAAGCAACTGTATTTCAGAAAAAATAGGCCCTTAAAGTGACTCTGCCACTAGATAAAAGAGTTGTAAAAAAAAAAAAAAAAGAAGGTATGTCTGTAAATACCCCTTCACACTACCAGTCTTTGCTCCGTGGCTTCTGGCAATGTCAGGTTCCTGGTCCTCCCCTGCAAGTTGTGGTTCCTTCCTCCCGTCTCTATGGCAGAAGGAACCAACCACTATAGTTCATGAAAGCCATGATCGGAGGCACGGCTGGCTAGATTGCTTAGTATTTACAGCCATGCCTTCTTTTTTTTTTTTTTTTTTTTACACAAATGTTTACATTTTTAAACTGTTAAATGGGTTGCCTTTAAAGCAAGTCAAGTCTTCCACTCTAGTTGTTCAGTATCTGTGGACCTCAGAAGGTGATAGTGGCTTATAAACAAAAACACACATGCATGAACACCCTAGTGGTTCAAAAAGTCAAAAAAGTTCTCTTAAAGCGGAGGTCTGCGTTTTTTTTTTTTTTTTTAAGTCGGCAGCTACAAATACTGCAGCTGCTGACTTTTAAAATATGGACACTTACCTGCCAGGGCACCCATGATGTCGGCACCCGAAGTCAATCTGTCCCTCGGCTCTTGAGTGCTGCCGCCCCCATCTTTGGTAAGGGAATCAGAAAGGGAAGCCTTGGGGCTTCACTTCCTGGTTCCCTACTACGCATGCGCGACTCGTGCTGCATGTTCCCACTGGTCCCTGCTTTCTCCTGGGACCCGTGTGTCTTCCAGAAAACAGTGGGGGGGGGGGGTTGGATAGTGGCATAGATACCCACGGTTGATACGAGTATCTATGCCTGGAAGTGGGGCAAAATACCTGTATTAGACAGGTATTTGCTCCCCTCCCCCCCGAAAGGTACCAAATGTGACACCGGAGGGGGGGGAGGATTCCGAAAAGCGCAAGTTTATAAGATATACAGTACCTTGTAGTTCTTGTAAGTACCATTTTAAACTTCAATTTGGTTCCTCTGTGCCTCTGGATGAATTCCAAGCCTGGGAGCCAAGTTGGTTGAAGCGAAACCAAACTCTCTCAACCGGCATTGCCAATTTTTAATCCGTATGCTACTAGCATTAGTAAATGGATAGGAAGGTATATAACATTTACTTATTTTAAACTTTTTCTTTTAAATTTCATCAGTTGCTTCCTGGTTCCAGGCCCAGAACAAAATGTCAAACATCCCAGGCTTCTTCATGGCCATTTTTGTTCTTTTTATCTGGAAGAAGGGCTTTCTCAGCCAAGCAACCCCTTCTGTCTGCATGCTTGAGCTAAGGACATATGGATTCCAGGAAGTAAATACTACTACTGTCAATGTCACTACATGAATCATCTGCCCTTTCTCAAGATGGCAATAGCTAAAAATGGTAGGGGTGGGAGGGATTTCTCAACATAATAAAGCATGGAGACATAGGTGGATGGGTGAATTTGCTTTGAATATTGAAAAGAAATTAAATTGTGTTTTCAGTTTGTGGTGCTCAGGGTTCAGTTACACTTTATTCCCCCACCCCTCCTGGCACTAAATTCTGCCCCCTGACATTTATCTGTCAAATGTCACAGCCTCTATGGGCCACTGAGACATGTTACAGTTGAGTGGAAGGGGGCTTAGCTCTGAACTGGGCAGAAGTCAAGGCCCTGTGTACAGTCTGGGTCTGAAATCTCTGAATCTCCATGGGAATAGAAGAATTGATTTGAAGATTAACACAGGTACTTACAGAAACAACAGAGTTGATTGATAGCTCTCCAATATATTGCTTTACTAGGATAGATGGAGCAACCTTCCTGCTAAACAGCTGCACCTAACAAGGATCACGAATATTCTGATAACAGCAGTGAAAATTTACACAAAGGAAGGATCCTTCCACCCTTGTTTCAAGATGTCATATATAAATCCAGGAAAGGAGAATACTGGGACACTCCTGATAAATACAACACAACTGCAGGCAAGAATAAAATGACAATCATGCTGTAAGGAAGGGACAAGGTCATTGACTGTTTCTCATGTGGTACTCAAGCCCATGTCATACTAAAATTCCTTATAGGAGGCTAAGAAATTGCAAAGATGGACTTTATAGCCATTTCAAATTTCAAATTTTAATTGGATAAAGTTAAAAGGTAATATAAATATAAAACATAAAAATAAAAAACCCATCATACTAATGATTACATATAAACACATTACCCAGGCACTCAAATAATACCTCCCAATCTTGTAATTTAATCCAGTGGGATGAGAAATAAGATTTTATATAACCAGTAGCAACATCCAAGAGGAATAAAGTGCATAGAGTAGTTGAGTAGTTGAATATTAAAATTCCTATCAAAAGGTAGCAACTCTCAAGTATCAGGATCACATATCGAGCAAAGAGAGAATTTGCCTCCTCCAAGGGTATTGCTCCATTTCTGACCAAACCAGTGGGGCTTGACTTCATCACTGCACCCTCAGTGGGGAGAAACTGAGGTATTCCTGCTGGTGAAGTGGTTTGCATTTGTGTCTTGCAGCGCTGGGGCCCTCGGTTTGAATTCCAGCCAAGACAATCTCTTGAATGCTCTTTACGTGCTTATATGGATTTCCAGCTGGTACTCCAGTTTACAAGTATATAACATGTGAGATAGGGACCTTATGTAGCAATACAGATGGCAGGGTTTCCCACTGCTGCACAGCCAGGCAACAAGTAACTTCCACACTTTCTGCAGAGACAGGGAACCTTCTTTAAACTTCCTTTTGATGTTGTATTAGGGGGCAATAACTTGAATAGGGAATAGGAATTAGGGGAGGCCCAACTTGATGGCGACAAAACCAGGGAAAACTTCAATATGTACAACTCCAACTGATTCTTCTCCTTTAATCTCTACAGCTCTGATTCCTCTTATGGAAGCTAACAATCTCTGTTATGCCATGTACACACAACCGGACTTTCCGGCACACTAGGTCCAACGGTCTTCCCGACAGACTTTCGGTGGAGTTCCGACAGACTTTCCGAACTAACGGACTTGGCCACACACAACCAGACTAAGTCCGTTTGAAAGTCCGTTCATTTTGAACATGATGACGTAAGACAGGACTAAAAAAAAAGGAAGTTCAATAGCCAGTAGCCAATAGCTTCCCTTGCGTCATATTTGAAACATGTTCTATTTCTAGGTCCATCTGATTTTTTTTTATGAAAAAGATTGGATTAGCCCGCACACAATCGGATTGTCCGACAGACTGATTCCGTCGGACCTAGTCTGACGGAAAGTCCGGTCGTGTGTACGTGGCATAAGAAAAGCAACAGCCCCCTTATGGACTAGGAACTCTCAGTCCCTTAGAAAGTACCACAATGTGTTGTGAACTGCATCCTGGAGCACCTCCAACTCCCTTGTAGACACTGGTCCTAACTCTACCACTGCAGGAAATGTTAGCCCACCTGGCTGACTATTCACCAGTCTACCCGACTGGCTGCTCTGGAGATCTCCCAGGGCAAGATTAGGGAAGATTTGAGCACACCGCTATCTTCCAGAGAGACCTGCTACATGTGGCAGTCTCCCCTTGTAAGGCCGCGTACACACGGTACAAAAATCAGAAGGAAAAAGTCTGAAGACGAGCTCTCTGCAGATTTTCGGATCGTTAGTACGGTGCATTCAACAGCCGATTTGACTTTTACTTCAGACAAAAGCTGGATGTGCAGGCTGTGCAGGCTTCTAGTCCGGTCATACGTCATCACGTTCAAATCCGTCGGACTTTGGTGTGATTGTGTGTGTCCAAGTCCGTTCATTCGGAAAGTCCATCGGAACTCTGCCGAAAGTCCGTTGGGAAGATCGTCGGACCTAGTCTGCCAGAAAGTCTGGCCGTATGTACGCGGCATTAGTGATCCTGGAAGCACGGGTGTTATTCGAATTGCTGGGGAAGAATTGTATGTAAGTGTGATTTTATAGTTTTAATAAACCATGTAAAGAATACACAATTGGCACATTTTGTTTCCATATTTCCATCCACGTTAAATTAAGAGGATATCAGGTGGAGGATTACCATAAATTCCTTGCCCCCTATGGAGAGGGTTTTGGAGCTGCTCCTAACGATTTGTGCTTGGAGGATTAAGATTTGAGCCCTTCAGACCTTTCTAAAGATAGAAGGTCATGTACAGGGGTAAGCATGCACTTTTACCATTTGAAGTAGCGGTTTCCCACAAGGATGGGTCACATCATCGGTGATGGACATTCACTAAATTTATGAACGGTTAGGAAGACTCTTGTTTATTTACGTGGGCTTGTGTTTCAATTTTGTTATCAATTGATAATCAGTTACTGATGTTTATTCAATTCATTTTTTGATTAGCGCAGCTCTGAAGTTTATGATTTATTGCACTGTGTCAAATATCTCACAGCTGAGTAGCTACTTTGCACATCATTTAAGTTTGCACATAAACATAAGCGCAGTTTAATTGCACAAATTCCACAATGCAAAATAGTTGCCTTTAATCCAAGGCTCACACTAATGTGGGTCAGAAACACGGACAGCACCATATTGCTAGATTTTTAGGGTTCTTTAATGCGCGCCAGGACAGTTTATAACTAGATTTACCCCATTAAAAAATTGAGAATTCTAGGCACTTAAATATAGGCAGTGGTAAATATGCTGGGGCATGCCAAAGGATATAAAGGAGCTTGGGCAATAGCACCATTTTGATCAGATTGATACGAAAATCTGCTAGGGAACTGGGTAACTATAAGATATTTAATAGAGCTAACTCGTACAAGGGGAAGATAAGTCTGTGCAGTAATAGGGACTCCAAGATCTATAGGGAGGATATGGGACTTGTCCCAATTAATTTTCAGACCCAAGTAACGCCCAAACTGCTCGATCACGTCTAATGCAGACCAGAGAGAGGGGCCTGCATCTTCCAGATATAAAAGCATGTCATCCGCATAGACTTATCATTTCAACTAGTTGACCCATACACAAACACATGATTTCTGAATGATTTCGGCTAGTGGTTCAACAGTAAGGGCATATAACAGCGGGGGTGGGGGGCAGCCCTTACGCATGCCATTAGCGAGGGGGAAGGGGACAGAGACTCAACCGTTGACCAAGATTCTGGCTAGATGGATCCATTTGATATATTTTGGTCCAAAGCCAAAATGGCAGAGGCATGCCCATAAATAGCCCCATTCAACTGAGTTGAATGTCTTGACCGCGTCCAAGGACACCACAACTCTGGACCCCACATTGTCATATCTAGCTTGTAAGTTTATAAAAAACCTCCTGAGGTTAAAACTATATTTTTGGCAGGCATAAATCCAACCTGGTCAGGATGAATCCAGCTAAGAATCACCTTATTTAAATGGAGAGCCATGATCTTGGCCAGTATTTTAGTATCCAGCTGGAAGATAGAAACAGGCGGGTAGGATTCCAGAAATTGGGGGTCTTTACCAGGCTTAAGTATGAGCACAAAATTAGGAAGGAAAATACAGCACCACCACACTTAATAGATGAGCTGATGACACTACAATTAGCACGGTACATCCCAACATTCCGTCTACCATCTGGGTATACCTCAGATGATGTCTTGGTAGACAAAATGTTGGGACGTACCGCGCTAGCTCCACAACACACTGCGTTCTTTTCCTTGTGATTGCATTATACAAAGACCTGTTTTTATCTACATTGATGTAAGTGAAATACTTTAATACATTTTTAGCCAAGGATTTTATACTGATGGCAATCCTTTTTTTCCTGTATGACTCCTTCCTGTTGACTGGCGGAGCTGATCTCTATATGCTGAGCTTGGATTATGCTTTCTAGATGTTGGCCCCTGAAAGCTTGATCGTCGAATCTGCACTGCTGTACAATCCACATGCTGGTTCCTGTTATGTTAAAGACCCCATCAATTTTACATGTTTAGCTTTTTGCTGCTGGTAGGTAGCCACACCATTTGGTAAGAGTAGCCTATTATTTTATTATTTTTATTTATTTTTTAATTTTATTAATCATTACTTGATATTTATTTTTTCATCCTTATTCTCCATCTCTCAAATGTATAAGTTTTTTTATATAAAATTATTTCCATTCCAAAACATTTTTAATATAAAGTAATGCACTTACTAAAAAAATGTAAAAGAAGGCACATCTTTTGTAATCGGGGAAGGTATAGATCGCCCACAGTAAGGAGGAAAAGAGTGGGAATCACAGGATTTGTGAAGTATAATAAGTTCTCCTGGTCTGTACTCCTCATGCCATGCCGGTCCAGGCCACGCCTGGAATTTTAACGTAACACATTAAAAACATGTGTGCTTTGAAAAAAATGCATATTGTGTTTCACAATGCATGAATGTGAACAGGTGTCAGGGCTGGGCTCAGCCCTTCTTCTCAAAGCTGATCGCTCAGCTGTCAGCTTATTTCCATCTCTTTTCTCTCCGCAGTGACTCACCTCTTGAGTCACTGCCGACTTAAGCCGTCCAGTCCAGATGATCTCTGCCTTCGCCTTGGTCACATCTAGAGACGCTCTCCAGTGTTCCTGTTAAAGACTTGCTTGGCTGACATTCCTTCTGGCTCCAGATCCTGCTTGCTGTTCTACTACACTCATCTCTGGCTCCCTGACCTTTTGGCTTGTCTGACTATACATTCTTGAACTCTGGCTATGTTTTGACTACGTTTATTCTGTTTACCCTTTTTAATTATTATTGAACAAGTGTGATATAACTGTACTTCTGCCTCAGTCTGATTCATGGTTTCTGACAACAGGCTCTAATTCATTTGAAAAATACATTTATTTTGTAAGCACCGGCCAGCAAAATGTCATTATCGTGAACGCACCTAGCGGCTGAGAGTCACAGCAGGAGTCTCAGATTCCTGTGGCTACTATTCACACCAGCCCTAATCGCCGGTGTGAATGTAGCCCAATTAAGCCAACAGTGGTTTGACATTCTGGCCTACAGGCTCCATTATTTGTTATTCCCCTTCCGTCAGTGATCCTTTGAATTCGGAGGATCAGCATGACAGCCAGGCAGCTATTTTCAGAAGAAAGCAGGCAGTAGCAGCCTATGCATTAACCCCCATGACAGCTCTGTCTTAATTCACCCAATAATCGGTTTATTTATAGAAGATGACAGTTTCAATTAAAGAATTTCTTTCCTTTGTCTGCTTCAAATGTGTCACCCAAAATATTTGCTCAGATTTCATTTAATTCTCCTCCTACTCAGACATCTATTGAACGCACGTTACCTTTGTGTTATCAGAGAGATGCGCATTTACAAGGAAAATCTGAAGAGGAGGAAGGATGAAGTGTTAAGCCCCCCTGGCAGGGATGGGTATGCTCTAAGGTCTGTCTCTGTTGCCTAGCAGCAGTCACCTTTGAAAAACGCCACTTTCTCCTTCTTCCATTGTCTTGCTAATTGAGCCCGTGTGCTCATGGATGCCGGAAAAGCACTTCAAGGATTTCACCATATTCACAGTCCACTGTCGGCAAGGTACCTTTTCCACCAATTACAAACAGTTGCATTGAAATGGGAACCATGATCGATCAGTGCGACTTCAAAGCTTTCACAGAATATGTTGAATGTCATGTATTGAGGCTTTCCTTTTTTTTAAAAAAAGGACCCAATCGTATTGCTGTCGTTTTAATACACCGTGTATGTCTTAAAGGATAAGTCCACTTAAAAACAAAAGCGTATTTTGTTTATTTTTTTGCCCCTCCCCCTTCCCCTGACCTAGCCTTACCCCTCCTCCCCTTCCATAGACACATACCTACCTTGATCCAAAGACCAAGTTTCCGCTGTTTGTTTACATCCAGTGATGCAGGTCTTCACCATCCTGGATACACCTGTACATTACAGACACATATAGTACTGTCTGATTGTCTGCAGCCTCGGGACACAGACCTATAGAAACCATTATTTAGCAGGTGCAGCCAGGACTATAAAGACTTGCACCACTTCCCATAGCACATTTTGGTGCCATCTCTTCCCCAGGTAAACGACGCACACTTACCTGGACATCCACATGATATAAAAGAAATACTTGATTCTTCAGACCAAGCCACCTTCTTCCATTGCTTTGTGGTCCAGTTCTGATGCCCATGTGCTCATTGTAGGCACGTTTTGGCTGTGTACATGGGTAAGCACGGGCACCCTGACCGGCCTGTAGCTATGCAGCCTCATACACAACAAACTGCAATGCACTGTGTGTTCCGACACCTTTCTATCATGCCCAGCATTCAATTTTTTAGCAATTTCATCTACAGTAGCTCTTCTGTTGTATCGGACGCTATGCTCCAACCTTCACTCCTCATATGCATCAATGAGCCCCAGTCACCCATGACCCTGTCGCTGGTTTTTCTTCCTTGGACCACTTTTGGTAGGTCCTGACCACTGCAGACCTGGAACATCCCACAAGAAGTGCAGTTTTGGAGTTACTCTGACAAACTCGTCTAGCAGTTACAATCTGGCCCTTGTCAAAGTCGTTCAGATCCTTATTTATTTTTTCTGCTTTTAATGCATCAACAATATGTTCACTTACTGCCTCCTATACCTCTCTTACTTTTAGATGGCATTGATATTCAATGTTATTAACTTTACTGGTCAGTGGTCTCTGCAGCTCTTGTTGGATGTTCCCGTTTGCAGTGGCTAGGACCTACAAAAGCTGTCCATAGAAGGAAAACTGGCAAACTGGTGACAAAGTCATGCATGGCCAAGGCTCACTGATCCATGTAGAAAAAGAGGCTGGGTTCACACTACTGCAATGTCAGCCATCACATGTGATTTGCACCGCACTGCTGTCTGTGCGATACAGATTGTGTGGCTGAATTAGCATTGCATTTGGACCAAAGTCGTGCAGGACCCTTTTTTTGGTCGACACCAGAATTGGATGGCATGGGTGTTCACAACCATGCCATCCAATTCCTGTCCAAATTGACAGTTCACACTGCGATATGCAAACTGATCTGGGGGTGTTATTACCAATGGGCATGTGAGCATCAGAACTGGACTGCAAAGCAATGGAAGAAGGTGGCTTGGTCTGATGAATCACGTTTTACCATTATGTAGATGGCAGGTTGCGTGTGTGTTGCTGGCCAGAGGAAGAGATGGCACCAAGATGTAGTATGAGAAGAAGGCAAGCCTCGATGGGTTGGGGCTGTTTTGGTGGCAAACCATGACCTACTCAATATTAGGTGAATGGTCAGAATGTTATGGCGTAAATCATTTATTGCCAATGATAGGAATGAGCTGTTGGTCCTTGGTCCATGCTCCTAGGGAAAGAAAAATAAAACTTGATTGGATGCTTTGGCCAACAGCCTGACCTGCGTCCCAGTTTTGGTAGATGAGGCCCAGCAACTTTCCATTTTTTCTGGTGTTTACAGATGAGCCATAATGATCTTCACAGACTAGCTCTGTCTATAAAATAAATCTTTGATAAGGAGTCCCCACAGAGGCGCTAATAATAAACCAATGACACGCGGAGCGGCATTCTGAACATCATTTGTATTTAGCGTTCCATGGAAGCACCTGTGTGAATATCCTTGGCTGGCTGGCTGGAATGTGCAGTTTATAAATGTTAACACAACCGCCTCGGGCTGTTAGGCGTAAATCAGTAAGCAAACAACCGAGCTGGAAAAGCTGCTCCTCTCTGACAGATGTGAGCTTGCAAAACAGAGGCGATAATAGGTAAAACGGTATTAGGAAAACTAATGACATACAATAACGTGCTCGTGTGACTGGAAAGATTTAATTATGGGAGCCGCTGAGATGATTTCTCTCAGAAACAGAAACATCTGTCCGTATCAAGATCTTCTTCATTCCACTAAGCTGCAGAAAGCTCTTCTTGTTGAAATTCTGAGAAACCATCGGTTTTCTGTAGGCACTAGGCAATATGGAAGGGTAACACAAGCCCGAAATCGTAGTGAAGTTCTCATGGGCCAGGGAGCAAGAAGCTCAAGAAGATCAAAAGGGGGTAGCATTTATGCTAACCTGAACTTTCAGCCTAAATCACAACCACAGCTTCAGTAGAAAAGCCTCTTACCAGAGTAAGTGGACCCATAAACGTACGCTTATATTAAATGGTAAATTGATTATTCCAATGAATGTCCACATGCTTCCTCATACTGGTATCCTATCAGACCCAAGAAGACATGCCGTGGGAACAGAAAGAGAGCCAGGACAACCACATTGCATAAAACCCAATTAAAATCAGCTTATTGTAGAAACCAAACTACTGACATGGATAAAAATATAAAATGCTTATCATATAGAAAATCCAGTCTCAGGATGCAATACAAACAATTCTTCATCAAGAAGAGCATGCCAACATCACCATCCATATGCGTTTTGTCAGAATTGACGTCATCGGGGGCACAGAAACCATCGCCAATCACCACGCACTTATATTTACACACAAGAACAAAGGGAAACACCGTCACTCAACTGGCTGGTCGGAAGTCAAGCCTCAGTTTGATATTGGTAACAAACCAGACCTCCTTATGGGGCTACAAGAGTCCAAATAATCTGGTAAGAGTCTCCTTTTCACTTACGGTGGTGGCACAACACTGATGTTTTGGGAACAGATGATGGAAATTCACGATCTTTAAATCATTATTTTCAATCTGATCACTTCAGGACTGTTGTGATTTCATTACGCTGTGGACTATATGTTTTGTTTTACTTAATTCAATATGGACGTACATTAGCGCAGAACTCTTATTTGGAATCTTTCTATACAGTTTTGGTCTAATTGTTATTGCCAGCAGCTACTTTTTAGTCCCTTGCAGCGTGATTTGTTTATTGTTTGTTTTCTTAGGAGAAAAGCCTATCTGATACCAGCAGCTGCAGAGTGGGAACCTTGCTCTCTGTTTGGAAGCAGTGGCTTCTCTTCTAACACCCATCCTACCGAGTCAGAGCCACAGCTCTCTAGTCAGCAGGGGGCATCCACATTGGCCCTCATATGACTCATCCCCACCTCTTCCTGGCAGACTCATGAGAGTGTGAGAGAGAGCTGGGCATGATGTCATAAGCCTAGGCCAGTGATGGCAAACCTTGGCACCCCAGATATTTTGGAACTACATTTCCCATGATGCTCTGGCGCTCTGCAGTGTAGTGGAGCATCATGGGAAATGTAGTTCCAAAACATCTGGGGTGCCAAGTTTTGCCATTACTGGCCTAGGCTAATGATAAGATAAGAAACAGGAAGTGGGATGTATGAATTATTTACTTACAGAAAAAAAATGTTTTACTATCCTAAGTTAAAACAACAAGGGCAGAGGGTTTAATAGATGGAAAGATGAAAAAAATACTGTAGAGCCGCTTTATGGCTTCCCAGATGTTTTGCAAAGCCAAAGCCTGTTCTGTAACATAAAAGCAAACAGTATAGTACATACATAATATTCAAAACGCGTTAGTGTTGCTTTGCTTCGCGTTGTGTTTGATCTGGCATGCAATGTTTCAATTTAATTCCCCAATTCATGTCAACGACTTCAATCGCGATCGTGTCACGGAGAGGCAGAACGGGGAGATGCCTATGTAAACAAGGCATTTTTCTGTTCTGCCTAGCAACTTGACAGAGATCTACTGCTCCCTGTCATCGGAAGTGGTGATCTCTGTCATAGTGAGCCCACCCCCCCTACAGTTAGAATCACTCCCTAGGACACACTTAACCCCTTGATCGCCCCCTAGTGTTTAACCCCTTCCCTGCCAGTGTCATTTACACATTAATCAGTGCATTTTATAGCTCAGTAGTGGGCTCTCCTTCAGTAGTCCCTGAATTAATGCTCTGAGCAAGAGGGGTTGGTCCCCTTGAAACGCGTCAGCGGGTAGCGAGTGGTGCGACCTCTGGAGAGTCCTGTTCGCCTAGTATTGGATGCTTCTATTTGATGACTACTTTTACTGTCTTATGGCAAGACTTTCTACGATTGTTTGTGAGTAGTTTTCTTTTCTATGTCTTAAATAAATACATACTTAAAGATAATGCACAAGGCAGGTGCGCCCTTTTTATTTTTATTTTTTTTTCTCGCAAAAAATGTAAACCAGAGGTGATCAAATACCACCACAAGAAAGATCTATTTGTGGAAAAAAAAAGGACGTCAATTTTGTTTGGGTACAATGTCGCACAACCGCACAATTGTCAGTTGAACTGACGCAGTGCCGTATCGCAAAAAAAGTGCTCTGGTCAGGAAGGGGGTAAATCCTTCCGGGACTGAAGTGGTTAAACTTCCTTCTGTAAACGGGGTCCTGAGAGCTTTAGAAACACCTCTTAATTGTGTCAAAATTCAGATATACATTTCTTGAGGGACTTGTGTTAACGCAAAAAATGACTTAGCATGATTGTCGGCAATGGCTGCAATATAAGCCCTACCCCCCAAATAAGCCCTAGTTAAAGTCCTTGTAGGTCTTATTGTCAGGGTAGGGCTTATTTTCGAGGAAACAGGGTAGGGCTTATTTGGGGGGTAGGGCTTATATTGCAGCCATCACCGACAATCACGCTAGGTCTTATTTTCGGGGAAACAGGGTAAAAGGAAAACAGGACCTTACAAAAAAAATATATATTCAGGCTAGCACACAATAAATCAGCAATATAAATGCTATGATCTACCGAACTTATCTGAGTGTGTAATGCCAGAGACGGGCGGAACACTCCTCCCTTGGAGCTACTGCTGGTTGAATGGAGAGTGTGTGAATGCTACTTAATCTAAAAAATAAAGGCGCAGTTGTCCTTTATCCTAGAGGATGAGGCAGTGCTAAACAGACACCTTCCCGTTTCCCCCAAAAATAAGACCTAGAGTGATTGTCGGTGATTGCTGCAATATAAGCCCTACACCCCAAATAAGCCCTACCCTGTTTCTCCAAAAATAAGCCCTATCCTGAAAATAAGACCTACAAGGACTTTAACTAGGGCTTATTTGGGGGGGGGTAGGGCTTATATTGCAGCCATCACCGACAATCACGCTAGGTCTTATTTTCGGGGAAACAGGGTTATTAGCAAGAGAAAACAAAAATGATGGTGATCTGCAACCCATATCGACAAGCTGCGCATTTCTATCCAAGAGTGCACATTGACATACAACGAAGTAGGCTGCATAAAAATGCTCTAACTGATAGAATATCTATATTGAATGCATTAAAAAAAGATCAGACTAAAGCAGTATCAAACCCAAGTCAGAAATTGTACTATATTGCAGCTTAACGTTCATTAGACGTGGCTGCATTCGTTTTCTTCTTTAGGCTTTCTTTTTTCTATTTTTATCTGGCGAGGCGACCTAGCCATCCAGTCTGTTTTAAGCAAGCTCAAGTTCTCCAGCAGAATGTATCAGTTTACATGGATAAGACAAAACACTTAAAGCAGTAGTAAACTGCTGAAACACCCGCCCCCCCCAATAAAAAAAAAAAACCTGCAAGACAATAGCATAATGTGCTAGTATGCATCACATACTAGCACATCATGAAATACTTACCTTAGAATGAAGCCCCTGCAGCGTTGCCTGGTCACCGCTGAGGGGGCTGTGACATGTTCCCCCGGTGTTTCTTCTGGGTTCGTTGGCACTGGCAGTGTGAGTGGCTGGAGCTGTGATGACGTCGCTACCGCGCATGCGTGCGGGAACCCTCTGTTCCGGCAAGGGGTTCTGAACTTCCGGTACGATACGCCGGACCTTCAGATCGCATGCGCTGCTCAGGTCAGCGGCTGAATGCAGGGTGATTATCTCCTAAACTGTGCAGGTTTAGGAGATACTCATTTTACCTACAGGTATGTATGCCTTATTATAATATTATTAATCACATAGCAGGCTGTACTACCACTTTAACCGCTTAAGAACCAAACCTCTTTTTGAGATTTGATGTTAAAAACATTATTTTTTTTGCTAGAAAATTACTTGGAACCCCAAACATTATACATTTTTTTTCTAACACCCTAGAGAATAAAATGGCGGCCGTTGCAATACTTTCTGTCACACTGCATTTGCGCAGCGGTCTTACAAGTGCACTTTTTTTTGGGAAAAAACACACTTTTTGAATTAAAAAATAAGACAACAGTAAAAATAGCCCAATTTTTTTTATATTGTGAAAGATAATGTTATGTCAAGTAAATTAATACCCAACATGTCACACTTCAAAATTATGTCTGCACGTGGAATGGCGACAAACTTTTATCCTTAAAAATCTCCATATGCGATGTTTAAAAAATTCTACAGGTTGCATGTTTTGAGTTACAGAGGAGGTCTAGGGCTAGAATTATTGTTTTAAATATTATGGCCGATAATGCTACGCCGAGTAAATTGATACCCAACATGTCATGCTTCAAAATTGCGCCAGCACGTGGAATGGCAACAAACTTTTACCCTTAAAAATCTCCATAGATATATACATAGGGTGTATGAGTGAGATAGGAAAAGATAATTAAAAGGGTTACAGATTTAATAAAAGAATAAAAAATGGAATTGAGATAATAATGGGTATGGATTTGTAAATAATATTTAAGTAAAAATAGATTGTAATCTGATAGTATTGTGAAATAGAGAATGGATCTGTAAATGTCGAATGAGGAAAATTGTAAAAAATGTTTTGTTAAATAAAGATTATATAAAAAAAAATAACAAAAAATCTCCATAGGCGACATTTAACAAATTCTACAGGTTGCATGTTTTGAGTTACAGAAGAAGTCTAAGGCTAGAATTATTGCTCTCACTCTACTAATGGTAGCGATACCTCACATGTGTGGTTTGAACACCGTTTTCATATGCGGGCACTACTCACGTATGCGTTCGCTTCTTCACGCAAGCTTGGTGGGATGGGGCGCATTTACAATTTTTTTTTCTTATTTATTTTACCTTTTATTTTTACACCGTTCTTATAAAAAATAAAAATAAAAAATCTGACACTTTTATTCCTATTACAAGGAATGTAAACATCCCTTGTAATGGGAAAAAAGCATGACAGGTCCTCTTAAATATGAGCGCTGGGGTCAAAAAGACCTCACATCTTATATTTACAGTAAAATGCAATAAAAATAAATAATTTTAAAAAATGGCCCTTTAAGAGCTATGGGTGGAAGTGACGTTTTGACATCGCCTCCTCCGCCCTGCAATGATATGGAGACGAGTGGGGGCCATCTTCCCCTCAATCGTCTCCATGCCAAGGAAGTAGATACATCCGATCGCCTCCACCGCTACCGACAGCGGCGATAAGCGGCGGAGGGCACCGGAGCGCGGCGGGAAGGGGGGCCCTCCCCCGCCGCCGATAAAAGTGATCTTGCGGCAAATACGCCACAGAGAGCACTTTTATCTGAAAGCGGACCGCCGGCCGAAGAATAGGATACCGGGGTTATAGTAGCTAGCTGCAGCCATAACAACGATATCCCTCTTCAAAGTTAGGAGGTATATCGGTGTGCGGAGGTCTGGAAATGGTTACCACTGACAGGGGTCATTATAATGATTAGCTTTTATTTATTCATGCCAACTCTTTATCCCAAAAGGACAAATAAAACCTGCTTGCTGGAACAGTTTATAAAGTGTGAGCTGGGGTTTGGCTTCGATTTGTTAGTGTATCTAAATCTATTAATACATTTAACACTAGCGCCCCCTACAGACAGGGCTGCTGTCTGCTGTGCATCCTGTGTGCATTGTCTCACTAATACATAAGGTGTGTTATTGGTAAGATCACTAGGTGAAAAAGGGAAAACGCCAAAGAAAACAAATGCAGCCACCAAGTCTAATGACTGATAAGCTGCAATATAATAATTTTTTTAGATTCGGATTTTGTACCGCTTTAAATAGCTTTGGGTAATTTTTTTATTTTTTTAAACTGATGATATACTGACTATATATATATATATATACACACACACACACACTCACTGACCACTTTATTAGGTACACCTGTTCAATTGCTTGGTAACACAAATTACTAATCAGCCAATCATATGGGAGCAAATCAATACATTTAGGCATCTAGATGTGGTGAAGAGGACTTGTTGAAGTTCAAACCGAGCATTAGAATGGGGAAGAAAGGGTATTTAAGTGACTTTGACTGTGGCAACGTTGTCTTCTGGGATTTTCACACACAGCCATCTCTTGGGTTCACAGAGAATGTTCCGAAAAAGAGAAACTATCCAGTGTGTGGCAGTTGTGTGTTGGAAAATGCCTTGTTGATGTCAGAGGTCAGAGGAGAATGGGCAGACTGGTTTGAGATAATAGAAAGACAACAGTAACTCAAATAACCACTCGTTACAACCAAGGTATACAGAATACCATCTCTGACCACATAACACATCGAACCTTGCAGCAGCAGAAGACCACACCGGGTGCCACAGGGAACTGAGGCTACAATTTGCACAGGCTCACCAAAATTTGACAATAGAAGATTGGAAAAAACGTTGCCTGGTCTGACTAATTTCAGCTGCGACATTCAGATGGTCGGGTCAGAATTTGGCATAAACCTGAAAGTATGGGTCCATCCTGCCTTGTATCACCGGTTCAGGCTGGTGGTGGTGGTGTAATGGCGTGGGGGATATTTTCTTGGCACACTTTGGGCCCCTTAGTACCAATTGAGCATCATTTAAACACCACGGCCTACCTGAGTATTGTTGCTGACCATGTCCATCCTTTTATGACTACAGTGTCCCCATCTTCTGATGGCTCCTTCCAGCAGGATAATGCTCCATGTCACAAAGCTCCAATCATCTCACCACTGGACAATGAGGTCACTGCACTCCAATGCCCTCCACACTCACCAGATCTCATCCAATAGAGCACCTTTGGGATGTGGTGGAACGGGGGATTCGAATCATGGATGTGCAGCTGATAAATCTACAGCAACTGCGTGATGTTATCATGTCACTATGGACCAAAATCTCTGAGGAATTTTTCCAATACCTTGTTGAATCTATGCCATGAAGAATGAAGGAGGTTCTGAAGGCAAAAGGGGGTCCATTTAGTTTTTAGTAGAGAAAATGTGCAAAATTGGAATACATCCTCTGCTGAATTCATCATGATGCAGCATTATTTAGCCTCCCTTAGCACTTCACTCACTCTAGGTAGGTGTCCATGTCATCTATTGGAGTTTGTGGCACTGCACCCCTGGCATGCTGTAGTGTGCTTGTAAAGCCACCATTCTGCAACAAAAACTCTACTCAATGTTCTTTAGTGGTGCCCAGAATTGAAAATTCTTCCCCCTCATTTGGAAGATGTGGTGCCCTGCCATTTGGCTGTTTTCCAACTCCAATGTTGCCTCCCTTTACGTTTGATATAATTCTGCCTGAAAGCCTCCAGTCCTGACCTTGCTTACGTCTTCTGCCTGAACACCAACTGTCACCAGTTATAAAAATGCTGTGAGGGCTGTGACCGGAAATTGTCACGCAAGGAGATCCTCATCTCCTTGTAAGATTCCTGGTGCAGACCAGGTCCTCCAAGAACTCCAGTGAAAGCATTATTCTCTTCTGGGTGGAATAGGGAAGGGTTGGGGACATGTTACCATGGTCTGTGTTCCTGATGGGAAAATGTCCTCACACCCTGACCCAATAACTGTGTTTCCCAGGGCAAGTGAATCTTCCCAACAGGGAAACAGCAAAAAAAAAACACAGCAGATGCTAACACTTCCATGATGCATACCATTTTTTTAAATGGTTGGAATACTACTGTGATACACACCTTAATACTAGGGGTGCACCCATAGGTGTGTGCAACCTTCTGCATTGTGTATCTCAAAGCTCAAACATGTGTAAAGTATACATATATATATACATATACATATATATATATACATATATATATACATATATATATATATATATGTGTGTATATATATATATATATATATATATATATATATATATATATATATATATATATATATATATATATGTGTATATATATATATATATATATATATATATATATATATATATATATATATATATATATATATAGCAACCGGTAGTATAAATGTAAACAGTTCAGAACACTGGATGTTATAAATACTAAAACAGCGCTAATAATTATATTAATAATATAGTAATATTATAGACCAGTGCCAAACACCCTAGTCCAATTCATATGTAGCAGACGGTTAAGGTAGAACAGTTCAAAGCATTGAAGACATTCAGGGTGTAAGGGACAGTTCAAAATATCCGAGGTGTTAAAAGGTGATCTATAGTTGTTATCCAAGCCTGCCTTCCACCAGAGAATAGATAGATCCGTAATCCACCATGTGTACCACACACTCCCCCAGGGGGCCAAACTCACCAGATGCCTCCAATATGCAAGCCTTAGGTTTGGTATACATCAGCTGCTTTAATCACTGGTCCTCCCCAACCGAGAAAACGACCGTTGCAGGGGCTCAAACACGTACCATAAAATACAAGGATACTAATAGTGTAATTCTGTTTATTATATAATTCCCCATACAGCAGAAGCCCCCTTAAAGTGGTTGTAAACCCTTACAAAACACTTTGACCTACAGGTAAGCCTAGATTAAGGCTTACCTGTAGGTCCAAGAAATATCTCGTGTCGAAAGACAGGCACCACTGTCTACGGCGCATGCGCCGTAGACAGCGGTGTGCAGGCGCACTGAGCGCGCCGCCGTCAACGGCGACATGCCGTGCGTGTCGGCTCCCGTGCGCATGCGCGGGAGTGACGTCATCGCGGATTCGCCGAATGACAGCAGCGGAGCAGCGAGACTCACAGAGAAGATGGGTGCGCCGGACTACAGGGGACAGCGGTGACTTCGCTGGCTCCTGTGTCAGGTAAGTGACACATAATGGACTACTATGCGATGCATAGTAGTCCATTATGCTTTACCTTTGAAGGGAATGAAAGAGGAAGTAAACTCATCAGGGTTTACTTCCTCTTTAATACTAGCTACGTACATCACATAAATCATCAACAAGCAAAATATAAAATCACCCAGAGGACGCTGTCACCATTTTCCAGCCGTCAGAGGTGTGAATTCCTTTGCAGACATTGCAAACACTTCTGGGTAGAGGGCAATGGCTAGGTGGAGCTCACGTGTCACATCTGGGATAGTGTGCTGGTCACCTGACCGGTTTCGTCATTCACTGACTTCTATGCAGAGAACCTCCGTAGAAGTCAGTGAATGACGAAACTGGTCATTCACTGCTTTCAGCGCAAGGAGAAAAAATAGCCGATTACCAGCTCTGTTTACATCATATGATCAGCTGTCATTGACTGACAGCTGATCATGTGGTAAGGGGTTGGGATCGACCCCTTACTCCAATCTGTGATCCAGCGAGTCTCAGACTCGCTGACCACAGAGCGCACAGTTCGCGCCCTGCAGGAGACGCGCAGGCCGCTCGGGCACGGGAGGCTGTCAATAGACGGCTTCCCGGCAAAGTAGGTCTGCGCTGTAGCTGTCATTCGGCTATAGTGCGGATCTGAACAGGTTCATTTAGCTGTATTTGAAGTGCTGTTATTGGTAATTTTATTGTTGTTATGGTGTCTTGTTTCTGTTTGTTATTGTGATTTTGTGTTGGCTTTGGCGAATGTAATTGTATCTTACTAATTTCCCTTTGCGATTAATAAAGTATTCTGCATCTGAATCTACACACGTTAATTTGGTTCTTACAGGAACTCTGGCAGGAAGGTTTTTTGGAGTTGGGAGCTAAAAAACTTTGAACCTGAGGGGCTCAGCTTCAGTGAGTGACAGCATGGAAACCTAAACTCTGTAGGTCTCTTCTCTTTCAATTTATCAAGAAGATCGAGAGGAATTGATAACGCAGAACTCTTTCTGAAGCATGGAACATAAGTATAACGTTGGATTTCCTTTTTCTTAAACAGCGCTATTAACCCCAATTACCCATAATTACTCAACGACACTTACACCCCAATTAAAATGACTAAGCATGTGTGAAGTCAGTCCATAAATCTGTACAATAAAGGAATGATGGAAAAAACGTCAGTTAAGGGACGCATTGTTGACACACAAGCGCGCTGGCAACTGTTTAACATAAACAACTGAGTGATTTAGTATAATGATCACAATTTATTTCCACACCAACAAACTGATAAACTGTTTGGAGAAAATAAAACGCTTGAACGTGTTTGTGTTGTGACAGATGGCAAATCCATGCCGAGCGCTCCGTCTTCCCGCTAGTAGGCCTGCACTCTTGACTTCACAAAATGCTGCTGAAGTGGAAGACGGTTTTTTGCTGCACCAGAAATCTTCCCTTGTAGCCTCGAGGGGAAGCAGAGGATGCTGCAGAGTGTGCGAGACTCGCCGAGGAGTACAAATCTCTACATTTTCTCATCGCTCTCAATTACATCCTGAGCTCTTCCAGTCATTTAGGCTTGCTGCCAAATCGGGAACCGGTGTCATACAAAATGATACTTAAAGCAGCGCCATCATCCCTTATACACCAACTCCAGGACAAGTAGACAATAAATGTCTACAACTTATTATGGCTCATGTACATGGGCGTTGTTTTCCTGAGTTTGATGTACAATTTTTTTGATTAAGTTTTGATACACAACACAAAACAGATACAAAGTGCAAAACAGTGCAGAAGTTCAAGACAAGAGAGGGTTACAGCAGTAACAAAAAAAAAAAAAAAAAAAAAGAGCACAGCATTGATACGGTACAAAACCATCAAGTACTGAATTTCCCTTAAAGACAGTGAACTCACTCTGTGGCCTGAAGGCCACTACTTGTAGTGAATCTCATCAAAAGAGTAGGGTGCAGGCTATGGGTTTCATGAAAGCCGAACATCTGATTATCTAGGTCTGTGGTCTCCAAAATGTGGCCCATTGCTTGCTTTTATCTGGCCCTTGGGGAACCATTTCCTCCAATGATACCAACAATGGAAAATTGAGGCATAATTCCTACCCACCGACCCTAATGAAGGGGCATAATTCCTTCCAATGACACCATTTATAGGGCACAATTCTTCCTAATGAAACTAATAATGGGGCAAAATCCTTCCCAGTGACACCATTGTAAGGGCACAATTCCTTTCAATGACACCAGTGATAAGACACAATTCCTCCCAATGACACCAATGATAAGGCACAATTCCTCCCAATGACACCAATGATAAGGCACAATTCCTCCCAATGACACCAATGATGAGGCACAATTCCTCCCAATGACACCAATGATGAGGCATAATTCCTCCCAGTGACACCAATGATGAGGCATAATTCCTCCCAGTGACACCAATGATAAGGCACAATTCCTCCCAATGACACCAATGATAAGGCACAATTCCTCCCAATGACACCAATGATAAGGCACAATTCCTCCCAATGACACCAATAAGGCACAATTTCTCCCAATGACACCAATGATAAGCCACAATTCCTCCCAATAACACCATTGATAGGGCACAATTCTTCCTAATGAAACTAATATAAGGGGAAAATCCTTCCCAGTGACACCACTGTTAGGGCACAATTCCTTTTAATGACACCGATAAGGCACAATTCCTCCCAATGACACCAATGATAAGGCACAATTCCTCCCAATAACACCAATGATAAGGCACAATTCCTACCAATAACACCACCGTTAGGGCACAATTCCTCCCAATAACACCATTGATAGGGCACAATTCTTCCTAATGAAACTAATAATTGGGCAAAATCCTTCCCAGTAACATCATTGTTAGGGCAAAATTCCTTTCAATGACACCAACGATAGGGCATAATTCCTCCCAATGACACTAATGATAAGGCACAATTCCTCCCAATGACACCAACAATAAGACACAATTCCTCCCAACGACACCATCGATAGGGTACAATTCTTCTCAATGAAACGAATAATGGGGCAAAATCCCTCCCAGTGACACCATTGTTAGGGCACAATTCCTCCCAATGATAGGGCACAATTCCTCCCAATGACACCAATGATATGGCACAATTCCTCCCAATGATACCAACAATAGGGCACAATTCTGACTGACACCAAAGATGAGGCATTGTTCTTGCCCACTGACAGCGGGACCTTTTCTACTCCTAATGGCCACAGTCCGGCCCCTCAAAAGTCTGAAGGAAAGTAAACTGGCCCTTTGTTTTGAATGTTTGTATACCCCTGATCTAGGTCATAGGTGGGATCAGTGTCCTTAGGAAAGAACTGCAGGAGCAGGGAAAATATGGGGGAGATGGATAGCAGAACAAGAGAAGCCAGCAAGAAGGGAGGACTCATGACTGGGGCTGTGCCAAGACTCACGTTAGCACACCTAGCCTAGATGGGAATGTCAAGGAAAAGGTTGAAGTTTTGTTGACGTGGAGAAGTTGATTCAAGAGGACCACAACTGCACAAACTTGTGACATCAGTTGTGTAAGCTAGCAGTTACTCCTCCATCCGCATAATTGAGTTAAGTTCTTCTACCCATTCTCTAATAGTAGGGGTGGTGTCTTCTTCTAGTGTCTAGGAATGAGTGCACATGCTGCAGAGAGGGGAAAATGGAGGATACCTCCTTTTGAGCCCAGCAATGGACCCTCATATTACAGAGAGAAGAGCCATCTCTAAAGTTTCTGGCCAAATTTAACCAGTTATCTGATGACAGACAAAGATAGTGATCCAGAAGGGATCGATTCAGGATTAGGTCCACCACAAATGGAGGGCCCAAAAAGCCTACAGATATGACAACAAAATTAATGAACACTTTAGCTTATAAATTGGCTAAATACAGCCAAGATGTATCAAAACAAAAAGTGTGCTTAGTGCCCGTTCACACTACCGCGACTTGTCAGGCGACTTAGCCGCCTGACAAGTCGCGCTCCGTTCTGTACTATGGAACCGTTCTAATAGGAGCGACTCAAGTCGCTCCGACTTAGAAAAAGGTTCCTGTAGTATTTTCGGGGCGACTTCAGGCGACTTGCATTGACTTCTATACAGAAGTCATTTTGCAAGTCGCCGCTGAAGTCGTGTGCAGGTCGCGTCTGTGAGTCGCGCTGCAAGTCGCGTCGCCCCTGTGTGAACGGGCACTTAGGCTAAGTTTCTATTGGCGGCAGAGGGGAGGTAATAACAGACAGTTGATACACATTTTTACCCCCCCCCCCTGCTGTGTCAGCATGCTTGCAGGTTTCAGACTTTGCATATGAAACTGAGAGCCTATAGTTGCAATATTTGACCTCAACACCAAACAACAAGGCAGAATTCCAATACAGCTCAGCTTCCAAATAACACCATTCCTACAGTAAAGCATGGAGGTGGTAATATCCTGGTATGAGGGTGTTTCTCTGCAGCAAGGACTGGAGCACTTGTCAGGATAGAAGAAAAAACGGATGGGGCAAACCACCATTAAATTCTTGAGGAAAATCTGCTGCCCTCTGCCAGAAATGGGAAGAAACTTTACCTTCCAACATGACAATGACCCAAAGCACACAGCAACAATGAACACACAGTGGTTGAAGGAGAAAAAAGGTGAATGTCCTTGCATGGCCTAGTCAGAGCCCAGACTTAAACCCCATAGAAAATATATGGAATGACTTTAAGACTGCAGTCCACAAATGGTCACCATCAAATGTAACTGAACTTGAGAAGTTCTGCAAAGAAGAATGGCCAATTTTGTAAAGTCTTGATGTGCAAATTTGTTAGAGACAAATCCCAACAGACTAAAGGCTGGAATTAAAGAAAACTGTGGTTTAACAAAATACTGACATAAAGGGAGTGATCCTTTTTCCAACTCAGTAATTCTAGTTTTATTTTTTATTTTTGACATGTTGGTGTTCTATCTTTCACTTGGATGTTATAAGTTGCACTAGTAAATACAGCTGAATAAAACTAAAACTGTGCCTGTCTTCATTTCAGACTGCAAAGCAACACAATGTGATTATTTTAAAGGGGGGAGAGAGAGAGAATTATTTATTTATTTTTGGTGATTCTTAATTTATTCATTTGTACATAAACATTAATGTTGCAGCACCAACATGGTGAATCACAAGTAAAATTTGTAGTTAATCCTAACTAGTTTTTTAACCCTAAATCAATAGTTCAAATTTTACCTAACCCTACCTTATAAACATTTTTTTTAAGCGCCCACTGTAAAAAGTTGTGGGATGGGTATAGGGCGTAAGGCACATTTTGGTATACTCAGGGGTCAAGTCCTGGGGAAAAAAGTGTGGGAACTCCCACCCAAGATCCACTCCCCCACCAAAAAAAAAAAAAAAAGATACGCTCATATGCATATATATATTTCACATAAAATACAGGGACTGCAAATGCGACATGCTACAAGAGATGACCAGACTGCGAATGCGACTACAGGAGATGACTAGACTGCGAATGTGACTACAGGAGATGACCAGACTGCGAATGCGACTACAGGAGATGACCAGACTGCGAATGCGACATAGTACAGGAGATGACCAGACCGGGAATGAGACTACAGGAGATGACCAGACCGTGAATGCGACTACAGGAGATGATCAGACTGCGAATGCGACTACAGGAGATGACCAGAGTGCGAATGCGACTACAGGAGATGACCAGACTGTGAATGCGACTACAGGAGATGACCAGAGTGCGAATGCGACTACAGGAGATGACCAGACTGCGAATGCGACTACAGGAGATGATCAGACTGCGAATGCGACTACAGGAGATGATCAGACTGCGAATGCGACTACAGGAGATGATCAGACAGCGAATGTGACTACAGGAGATGATCAGACTGCGAATGCGACTACAGGAGATGATCAGACTGCGAATGCGACTACAGGAGATGATCAGACTGCGAATGCGACTACAGGAGATGACCAGACTGCGAATGCGACATAGTACAGGAGATGACCAGACCGGGAATGAGACTACAGGAGATGATCAGACTGCGAATGCGACTACAGGAGATGACCAGACTGCGAATGCGACTACAGGAGATGATCAGACTGCGAATGCGACTACAGGAGATGATCAGACTGTGAATGCGACTACAGGAGATGATCAGACTGCGAATGCGACTACAGGAGATGACCAGACTGCGAATGCGACTACAGGAGATGATCAGACTGCGAATGCGACTACAGGAGATGATCAGACTGTGAATGCGACTACAGGAGATGATCAGACTGCGAATGCGACTACAGGAGATGACCAGACTGCGAATGCGACTACAGGAGATGACCAGACTGTGAATGCGACTACAGGAGATGACCAGAGTGCGAATGCGACTACAGGAGATGACCAGACTGCGAATGCGACTACAGGAGATGATCAGACTGCGAATGCGACTACAGGAGATGATCAGACTGCGAATGCGACTAAAGGAGATGATCAGACAGCGAATGTGACTACAGGAGATGATCAGACTGCGAATGCGACTACAGGAGATGATCAGACTGCGAATGCGACTACAGGAGATGATCAGACTGCGAATGCGACTACAGGAGATGACCAGACTGCGAATGCGACATAGTACAGGAGATGACCAGACCGGGAATGAGACTACAGGAGATGATCAGACTGCGAATGCGACTACAGGAGATGACCAGACTGCGAATGCGACTACAGGAGATGATCAGACTGCGAATGCGACTACAGGAGATGATCAGACTGTGAATGCGACTACAGGAGATGATCAGACTGCGAATGCGACTACAGGAGATGACCAGACTGCGAATGCGACTACAGGAGATGATCAGACTGCGAATGCGACTACAGGAGATGACCAGACTGCGAATGCGACTACAGGAGATGACCAGACTGTGAATGCGACATACTACAGGAGATGACCAGACTGCGAATGCGACTACAGGAGATGATCAGACTGTGAATGCGACTACAGGAGATGACCAGACTGTGAATGCGACATAGTACAGGAGATGACCAGACTGTGAATGCGACATACTACAGGAGATGACCAGACTGCGAATGCGACTACAGGAGATGATCAGACTGCGAATGCGACTACAGGAGATGATCAGACTGTGAATGCGACTACAGGAGATGATCAGACTGCGAATGCGACTACAGGAGATGACCAGACTGCGAATGCGACTACAGGAGATGATCAGACTGCGAATGCGACTACAGGAGATGACCAGACTGCGAATGCGACTACAGGAGATGACCAGACTGTGAATGCGACATACTACAGGAGATGACCAGACTGCGAATGCGACTACAGGAGATGATCAGACTGCGAATGCGACTACAGGAGATGACCAGACTGCGAATGCGACTACAGGAGATGATCAGACTGTGAATGCGACTACAGGAGATGATCAGACTGTGAATGCGACTACAGGAGATGACCAGACTGTGAATGCGACATACTACAGGAGATGATCAGACTGCGAATGCGACATAGTACGGAAGATGACCAAGTAGCTAGTTTTAAAATTGAAACCTGTCCTCAGCCCCTTTATGGCACCTCCTTTACATTCCTGTCCTCACCCCCTTTGTAGAACCCCCCTTCACATTCCTGCCCTGCCTCCCTTTTATATCACCTCTCCTCATTCCTTTCAGTTTCTGATACTTTCCCCCTCCCTCCTTCATAACAGTGCCCTCTTCCCTGTCTTACCTTACACAGGACACAGCAGATGACATCGGAAGTGCAGCAAAGGGATGGACAGAGGGCGGGACCTGCCCCAGTTAACTGATTGGTTGATAGAATGCAGAGCAGTTCTATTAACCAATCAGTTAACGGAGCCAGCCCCTGCCCTCCGTGCATCACTGTGCTGCTCTTCCGATGTCAGCTCTGTGAAGACAACGCAGCTAGCAGACTGTGCTAGAGCCTCGGGCGGCTCTGGTCCTGCAAAGGGAACGGCGTTCCTGCTGTGAAAAAAAGTGCGGGGACGCCGTTCCCATGCGTTCCCGCAGGACTCGAGCCCTGGGTATACTGCTTTGAATATCTTCAATGAAGTTCACGGGAGGACTAATGAAGAGAAATGGCAAGCAAACCAGAAGGGAGCGGGTACAATAGTATCCAGAAACACAGAATACCACCTTACATAGCAGGCTGGAGATCTGATTGTGACGTGCATTTAACCACTTCCCGACCAGCGCACGACGATGTACGTCGACAGAATGGCACGGGCAGGCATATTGGCGTACAGGTATGTCCAATATTCGATGCCGCCCTGCCATCGGGAGCGCGCCGGCGGCGGCGCGCTCCCGCGCTGGTCGGGACCCCCGTGAGTCCGGTCGCGGGACCTGCGGACTCGATCGCCGCGGGCATCCCCGCGATCGTCTCACGGAGCGGCCGAATGGAGGAAATGCTGTGTAAACAACATTTTTCCATTCTGCCTAGCAACTAGTGACGCTGATCTCTGCTCCATGTGATTGGAGCAGAGATCAGTGTACACTAAATGAAAGCCCAACCCCCCCACAGTTAGTAACACACCCCTAGGAACACTTAACCCCTACACTGCCACCCACTGGTTAACCCTTTCACTGCCAGTGTCATTTACACAGGAATCACTGCATTTATATAGCAGTGATTACTGTATAAATGACAATGGTCCCAAAAATGTGTCAAAAATGTCCGATGGGTCCCCCACAATGTCGCAGTCACAATAAAAATCGCAGATCGCCGCCATTACTAGTAAAAAAAAAAATAATAAAAAATTATTAATAAAAATGCTATAAAACTATCCCTATTTTGTAAACGCTATAACTTTTGCGCAAACCAATCAATAATCGCTTATTGCGATTTTTTTTACCAAAAATATGTAGAAGAATACGTATCGGCCTTAACTGAGGGAAAAAAATGTTTTTTTATATATTTTTGGGGGATATTTATTATTACAAAAAGTAAAAAATAATGAGTTTTTTTCAAAATTGTCGCTCTATTTTTGTTTATAGCGCAAAAAATAAAAACCGCAGGGGTGATCAAATACCACCAAAAGAAAGCTCTATTTGTGGGAAAAAAAGGACGTCAATTTTGTTTGGGAGCCACGTCGCACGACCGCGCAATTGTCAATTAAAGCGACGCAGTGCCGAATCGCAAAAAGTGGTCTGGTCTTTGACCAGCAAATTGGTCCGGTCTGAAAATGGTTAATCTACACACTTTGTAGTAACGTAAAATCACACATCTCAGCGTTTCCCAGCTTACGACTGAAAGCCGCAAGAGAACATGGATCCTGAATGCAAACAATTACATTGACAATCCAAAAATAGTAATTATATCAGCTGGGGACTCCTTTCATTTGTGTGAAACATTTTTAATTGAGAGAATTGCTTTGGATTACTTAAGAAGAAAACTAGAATTTTCAGAAATGCGAACAAGGGCAGGTAGACTAACACAACTGCAGATTTAAGACTTACAGGATAGGGAACAGGCAGCACGGGAGCTAAGTGGTTAGCACTTCTGCCTAGCAACATTAAGGCCATCGGTTCAAATCCCAACCCCTGACACTACCTGCCTGGAGTTTGTATGTTTGTTCTTCCTGTGCGTGCGTGGGTTTCCTCTGGGTTTTTCAGTTTCCTCCCACATTCCAAAAACATGCTGGTAGGTTAATTGACTGTCTAAATTGGCCCTAGTATGTTATGTATGAATGTTAGATAAGGACCTTAAATTGTAAGCTCCTTGAGGGTAGGAACTGATGTGAACGTACTATATATTATATATATATATATATATATATATATATATATATGTTAGGGCTATGGAAATTAAAGATTAATTCCTCGATTAATCGAATATTTTTTTTGATCAATCAAAATTCTTTTGATCTGTACTTACCTCTCCGCCGGCTTCCGGGTCTTCAGGGAGTTCCATCGGCGATCCGGTGACATCACAGACATCTACGTCACTGGACTCCTCCCCCCTTCCCCAAGTGCCTCCATCTGCTAACGAAGGGAAGGAGGAAGGAGTTTGGTGACGTGTACAGGGGAGGAGCTACACATGACGTCACCCGCTGCTACCCTACGGAGCTAACATGATTGTCGGCTTTACATGCTGTGTTTTTATCATCTTTATGTGAGTAGTTTGTGTTTGAACACAAAAGTTAAATCTTATACTTAAGCGGTGAGCACTTAGATCTTTTCATTCTACCCATAACCTGGCGTCCTTGCTGAGATCTAAGGAGACGTGAGAGAAGTTTATGGTCCGTGTTAACCCTTTTGATACCCGCTTGCATGACCACCTGTTTGCACATGGGTCCATGCCATAAGGTGAGAGTGATTAGTTAGACCGGAGGTGGAGGGATTGTCACACTACTGTGGGAAAAAAATTACTTATGTCAGTGCTACAGTTTGAATTTGTGTGAACTGTGAAGTTAAGTCATGGATTGTGGAAACTAACTAGTGTTGGGTGATTGTATATAGTGTATACCACATTTGCCACTGACTAATGCAGAGTTGCAATGCAAAGAGATCAGATAAAAGTAGTTGGATCTGTATGTGCATTATAATTAATCGAAATTAGTCTATTAACCACTTCAGCCCCGGACCAATAAACACCCTAAGGACCAGAGGTCTTTTTACAATTTCGCACTGCGCTGCTTTAACTGGTAATTGCGTGGTCATGCAATATTGCACCCAAACGAAATTTGTGTCCTTTTCTTCCCACAAATAGAGCTTTCTTTTGATGGTATTTGATTGCCTCTGCGATTTTTATTTTTTGCGATATAAATGGAAAAAGACCGAAAATTTTGAGAAAAAAATAATATTTTCTACTTTTTGTTATAAGAAAAATCAAATAAACTCAATTTTAGTCATACATTTAGGGCAAAATTTATTCAGCCACATGTCTTTAGTAAAAAAAAATGTCAATAAGCGTATATTTATTGGTTTGCGCAAAAGTTATAGCGTCTACAAACTAGAGTACATTTTCTGGAATTTACACAGCTTTTAATTTACGACTGCCTATCTCATTTCTTGAGGTGCTAAAATGGCAGGGCAGTACAAATCCCCCCCCCCCAAATGACCCCATTTTGGAAAGTAGACACCCCAAGGAAGTTGTGGAGAGGCATGTTGAGCCCATTGAATATTTTTTTTTTGTCCCAAGTGATTGAATAATGACACCAAAAAAAAAAAAAAAAGTTTACAAAAAGTTGTCACTAAATGATATATTGCTCACACATGCCATAGTTATATGTGGAATTGCACCCCAAAATATATTCTGCTGCTTCTCCTGAGTACGAGGATATCACATATGTGGGACTTTTTGGGAGTCTAGCTGCGTACGGCACCCCGAAAACCAATCACTGCCTTCAGGGTTTCTAAGGGTGCAAATTTTTGATTTCACTCCTCACTACCTATCACAGTTTCGAAGGCCATAAAATGCCAAAATAGCACAAAACCCCCCCAAATGACCCCATTTTGGAAAGTAGACACCCCAAGCTATTTACTGAGAGGCATGTTGAGTCCATGAAATATTTTATATTTTGCCACAAGTTGCAGGAATATTACAGTTTTATTTATTTTTTTGCACAAAGTTGTCACTAAATGATATATTGCTCACACATGCTATGGGCATAAGTCAAATTACACCCCAAAATAAATTCTGCTGCTTCTCCCGAGTACGGGGATACCACATGTGAGGGACTTTTTGGGAGCCTAGCCACGTACGGGACCCCGAAAACCAAGCACTGCCTTCTGGATTTAAATATAAAATGCTACCAAAAAAACTTAGCGATCGCAGGGATCAGGCCTGACTCTGCGATCGCTGCAGTTATGCGTTTAATGTTTTGTAAGTGACAGTGATCGATCGATACTGCACTTGGGTGGGCTGGGCGGAGGGGCAAAACGCAGGTGCCAGCAGGTATCTGGGCTGATCCCGCTAACAATGCGTTTTTTTGGAACCCTAAACTGCTGGGGATGCTAGTATAGATCAGATCAGATCAGATCAGATATTGATCTGTTCAGATTCTATACCACTACGGGAGGTTTATGCTTTGCGTGTGGGTGTTAGCGGTACTGGCACTAACCTAGCGCTGCCTGGGGCGACGCAGACCCTGACCCTAAAACCTAATTGATATCACCCGCCGGGTGATCAGGGGGTTAAACCTTTATTGGGTAATAAATGGTGGGTGCCCTGATGCTATAAAAAGCAAACTAACCAGAGTCACCCGTAACACTTATACGGTGATCACTGGTGAAAGGGTTAACTAGGGGCAATCAGGGGGTTCAAATTTTTATTAGGTAGTATTTGGGGGTCCCTGGCGCTATATAAAAACCTGACGGGGAACCTAAATAACTAACTGGCTAATCAGCGTCACCAGTGACACTTATACTGTGATCGCTGGTGAAAGGGTTAACTAGGGGCAATCAGGGGGTTAAAACCATTATTGGGTAGTATATCGGGGTACCTAGCGCTATAAAAACCTGGCGGTGAACCTAAAAAAATAACTAGCTACCTAGCGACAATAGCGACACTAATGCAGCGATCAGAAAAGTGATCACTTAGTGACACTGGCAAAAGGGGGTGAAAGGGTTAACTCTAGGGGCAATCAGGGGGTTAAAACCATTATTGGGTAGTATATCGGGGTACCTAGCGCTATAAAAACCTGGCGGTGAACCTAAAAAAATAACTAGCTACCTAGCGACAATAGCGACACTAATGCAGCGATCAGAAAAGTGATCACTTAGTGACACTGGCAAAAGGGGGTGAAAGGGTTAACTCTAGGGGCAATCAGGGGGTTAAAACCATTATTGGGTAGTATATTGGGGTACCTAGCGCTATAAAAACCTGGCGGTGAACCTAAAAAAATAACTAGCTACCTAGCGACAATAGCGACACTAATGCAGCGATCAGAAAAATTATCGCTTAGTGACACTGGCAAAAGGGGGTGAAAGGGTTAACTCTAGGGGCAATCAGGGGGTTAAACCTTTATTGGGGGGTGATAGGGGGCTACCCTGGACCTAACACTAACTGCCCTGACAGTTTTTACTGTTACAACTGACACTGAATGCAGTGATCAGTAAATAAACGATCACTGCAATCAGTGACACTGTGACTGGGGGGGGGGGGGGGCGGAGGGGGATCGGGGGGCGATCAGGGGGGGTTTGTGTGCCTGTGTGTACCTACATGTCAGTGTAGTGTTGGTGCACACTTACTTTTTGTCTTCTCCTCGTAGTCCGGTCAAAAAGACCACCCCGAGGAGAATGACATCACTTCCTCCTTCCTGTGTATACAATACACAGTGGGAGGAAGCTTCTCATTGGCCAGGAGCGATCGAGAGGGGGTGGCCAGAAACCAATGCCCATCCCCTCATCACGGATCGCTCCTGCAGCGAACCGGACCGCCGTATCCAGCGGGAGGGGGTCCGATCGGACCCCCCACCCGCTGGAAGGCAGGCACGTACATGTACGTGCTTGTGCCTGCCTGTGCCATTGTAATGACGTACATTGGCAATACGGCGGTCCTTAAGTGGTTAATTGATTAAAAAAACAAGTAATGAATGTTATAATTAAAGTAACAGTTGTCCGATATTGGTCTCATTTTAAAGGAGAGGTGTAGGTTACGGCACCACTTTAGGTTAAATCAAATACCTAGCATCAGATATATGTTTCTTGCTAAGTGCATACATGTTAAGTTATATGGTGTAAGATTTACTGCCTCTTAGCCCCCAGTACCCCCCTCCAGAGGAAGATAACCATCTTTGTTGAAGCTTCATCCATGGTCAGTTTCTTCTTCCTTTACTGAGATTCCATCCCAGAGATGACACAATCATGTAAATCTTGGTGTCCATGGAGAAGAGTAGACTGCGCAAATGCTTCCTCCTACCTGCAGAAAACCAACGTCACCATCAAAGCCTGGGCAAAGTCAATGGACTCAAGCTCAAGGATAGCTTTTTAAAGGTCCTCTGGGCAGATAAGTATCATCCCTTGCAGTGGGGCTGTGCCCAATCTGCAAAGGTTAATTGCTGGGCAAACCAGTTTTACTTACCTGATCCTTTACTCCCCCAGCAGGCAGTGCTCCCCCACGATCCAGCGGTGGACTGTCCCTTGACATCCTCAGGTCTACAGCACACAGCAGCCAAATCTTCCGAGGCTGAAATGGTTAAGGGGGTAAATCCTTCCTGGGCTGAAGTGGTCAATGAGGACAGACTTGGGACAAGCTCAAATAACCCTTGCAGTCAGCCATGACACTTTCTCCTGAGAAACATCTAAAAAGTTAAGAAGTGTATTATTTTCTTTAGGGAAGCACAAACGCATAGCAGGGTTTTACTAGATTTGACTGCAAAAGTGGAAATACACCAATATGAAACGCTGTAGCATGCAGAACAAAAGACCCCTGTTTTAATATGATTGACATGCCATGGGAAAAGCCAGAATGCACAGACTTCTGAATCTGTACAGTTTCACAGCAGCGACTTATCATTCCCCCAATTACTTCCAAATGTTATGAGTGACAAAAATAGATCAGCCGACTCGATGACAGCAGACACGCTCTGTGCTGGGGTATACATCTTTCCCCCTGCGGCATGCAGACTCACATACAACCAGACACTTTTCCGAGGATGAAATCGTCATCCTCTGGAGACGCAGCCGGCAGGGTTTTTAAGCCCGTTTTGAATTACGCTTGTTCCCGCTCGCAGATTTTGAGAACCAAACGGGCAAGCTCACGTGCAGCCAACGCTGCCAGCGCTTCAAATACGACAGCGGCTCTGGTTCGAGAATCGCGCTATGCGGCCAATTATTATCTTCAAAGAGACAACCGGTGCTCCGAACAATTAGACAATCTGTAGCGTCGGGCTGGAGGAAAAAAAAAGAGGCTTTGAAACACACAACTCATTTACTCCATTATTTATCCAACACGAAGGATGAAAAGAAATGAAAGAGTCAAATTACGCCTTACAAACCACGATATGTAAATAGCCTGTCTCAGGGAAGCAGAAGACGAGCAGCCACATGTATTATTAGGAGCCAGCTGGAGGCGAGATTTTATTTCACATATATTTAGATATTAAAATTTACTTCTTGACCTATATACACTTTTTTTGTTCTTATCTTTCCTACCATATATAAAAGGTACTCTTCAGCCATTAAAAAAATAATAATAATAATAATAATAATCTGTGGAGTTGATTTACTAAAACTGGAGAGTGGAAAATTTGGTGTGGCTCTGCACAGAAACCAATCAGCTTCCATTTTTTTTTTGTCAAAGCTTAAAGCAGTAGCGGTCCGTCCATAAGGGGCACCGCCCCCTAATCCATGCGCCCGCCCCTAATCTGCATGCAGGGCACGGGACACATGGATTTCATTGGGATTTTTTTTAAAACACGTGATTAGAGTCCGAGGCTCCAATTGGCTTAAAAAAAAAAAAAAAAGAGTGGGCTCAAGGTGCAGATATTAATATTCACATTTGTCTTCCTGATCCTTCCCCCGGCCAATCAGGGAGCGGGTCCTGAGACCCGGATTGGCCAAGGAGTCTTAGGACTCCCTGGCCAATCGGGGCTCAGGACACACTTCCTGATCGGGTGGGGGGGGGGGGGAAGCAACAGCCCGGCTCTTCCTCCCCCCTGCCTCCTAAGGTAAGGCCTCTAATCAGTGCCTTCCCATCCATCTCCCGCGGCGTGCGGGGAGGGGGGAATCTTTGCTTTCCTGTCTCCCTACTGCAGGGGGTTGATTGCCTCATCCCAAGGGGGTGGGCCGGATCACAGCCCACCCATCTGTCTCCCGCGGGGGTTGGCGTTAGTTTACCACCCCCCTCCAAAATATTGAGCACCGGCTGACATTGGCTTAAAAGTGATACTAAACACACACATTTTAATTCACATTGTCCCTTTCTATTTATGTGGATTGATAGTTTTTTATGATGTGGGTTTAGTGACACTTTGGGGGTTATTTACTAAAGGAAAATCCACTTTGCATTGCAAAGTCGCTGTAGATCCAAGGGGGACATGCAAGGAAAATAAAAAACAGCATTTTAGCTTGCACATGATTGGATGATAAAATCAGCAGAGCATCCCCTCATTTCAGATCTACTCCTTAGATTTAGAGCGACTGCACTTCCAAGTGCACTTTTAGTACACTTTCAAGTGCAAAGTGGATTTGCCTTTCGTAAATAACCCCCTTTATTTGAACAAGCTGATTGGCTACCATGCACAGCTGCACCAGATTTTGCACTCTCCAGTTCTAGTAAATCAACCTTTGTAGACGCAAATGTTCACCATTTATTAAACATAGCACACTTAACATCTCTGTAGCCATTCTGGGATGAACCATGACTTAAACAGCAGGCAGCAAACGGCATGCAGGTAGTCTAGCAGTGGCTAGGCAAGCCAGGAATGTGTCATCCCCAGGAGGGCCTGCCCCTTACCTATTTAAGAATGGTCACTCAGGGGAGCAGGCATTTGGGGGTCAGGGGCGTGATCGATGATGGATCTAGATTGGGGGACATTGTTTCTTTATTATTTTTTTAAATAGAGGAATTGTCAAAAACTTGGCTATTTTTTTAAACTCTTTTTTTGGTGAATGAGTAGGAGTACCCCTACTCATTCACATAGGGGGGCTGGGATCTGGGGGCCTCTTTTTAAAAGGAGGCTTCCAGATTATGATAATCCCCCCGCCTGCAGACCCCTACGACCACCGCCCCGGGTTGTGGGGGGAAGAAGCCCTTGTCCCCATCAACATGGGGACAAGGTGCTTTGGGGTGGGGGGGGAAAGAAGCCCTTGTCCCCATCAACATGGGGACAAGGTGCTTTGGGGCAGGGGGCTTTGAGAGCATGTGGCCTGGTATGGTTTTAAGGGAAGGGGGCACTCGCTTGCCCCGCCTTTTCCTGACCTGCCAGGCGGCATGCTCAGATAAGGGCCTGGTATTGATTTCAAAAGGGAACCCCCACGGCAAAAAAAAAAGGCGCGGGGTTCCCCTTAAAATCCATACCAGACCTAAGGGTCTGGTAAGGATTTTGGGAGGGACCCCACGTCATTTTTTTCCCTATTTTTTTTTGCCAGCTGTTTTTTTTTTATATATTCAGCTATCAGATGGGACAGTTGATGATGCAATTGTTGTTAAGGGCGCAGCAGTCTAGTGACTGTGCGCTCAGGGAGTGAACATCCCACCGAGCACACAGAAAATTTGGGTATTCATTGAACACCAGAATAGGCAATGTTCAGGCCGACCTTATGTTCGACCCAAACTGCTCACCCCGCCCTAAACGCCTGTACACATGATCTGAAAATCAGACAAAAAATACAGCTTTTGATGCGATCGTACGATAATCAGATCGTTAGTACAGAGCTTTCGAGAGCCAATCACGACAGTTCTTCCGATATTTTATCGGACATGTACGCAAATTGTTCTCGTATGATAGCAGAGAATAAGATTTTCGTTTAATCAGTACAGTTGTCTTCTGAAAATACAAATAAAGTACAACACATGACATCACTTCCGATTTTTTAATCTGTCATACAAGAGTTTTCGTAACTTTAGTAAACTCTTCAGGTTCGATATACGACTGGCATGCAAAAAAAACGGACGATCTGCCATCCGATTTTTGGATCGTGTGTATGGGGCATTATGCACAGCATAGGCGGCGAGTCTGCACATGTGCTGAATCTTGCACAAGAAAGCATAAAGTGCTGCCTTTAAGCACAAAAAAAAGGTACAAATTCTAATGACATTTTTCCCTTTATTTTGTAAGAGGGAGGGGAAGGAACAAAAAGAGAAAAGGTCGCTGTAATGAGTTTATTTTCACTTTAAGGCGACTTAGAGTGAATCTGGGCCAATGTGTACTTGCTGAGAGCACGCCATAGATTCCCTTCACTGGAAATACAAGAAGCTATTTGATGACACAAAATTTTACGACGGCAGCAGCAAGTAAAAGGAATGTGGTTGTAATTCTCAGGACTTTTCCTCCATCACATTGATACTGATGGCTCTGGAACACAAAGCATGATGCACGGCAGGGAATGGAATAGTCTCATACAAACAGCCCTGGCTTTATCCAGCGCACAGCATTATTTACAGAAATCATAAAAGGCAACCAGCTTGCACTGATGCATATTTGAATGCCTGATGGGAATAGCTAATGGTGTGAACAAGATGGAAAACAGTTGATAGCGCTTTAAATGGCACAACTGTTTTGCTTTATTACCCATGGAAATAATGTGCATTAAAATCAGCTACAAATAGCGCACTAAAATGTTTAGAAGCTTTCCCTCCTACCCGATCTGCTAACCACTGGCTGTGATAGAGGCAGAAGGCTGCTTCTGGATACATGCTCATTTATTTAAAGTGTATAGAAGTATGAACTTCTCTTCTTTTAAGTCTGTTAAATAAAAAATTGAAGATATTTTTTATGTATCTGTTCAACAAATGCAAAATATATACATATCAATGTTGTTGATCCTGCCAAAAGCCCACTGAGCTGGTAACAATGTTGAATTTACTGAAAGTTATCTCAAGCAGTGTTATCAGCCCTGCCCAGTTCACTTCTATGGACTACAGATCACAGCCCTATTTTATGAAGGGTATAAGAGGGGTGTTCTGTGGTCCCTTCCTAGGTAAGCAACCTTTTTCCTCCATGGATACAGCATGGTGGGTGAAGTGGGAGTGTGTACTTGGCAGGATTTACTAGGTAAAAATAAAAAGGAAAAAGCCTATAGAAAAAAAAAAAAAACGAATGCCCTAAACCAGGGGTCTCAAACTGGTGGCCCTCCTGCTCTTGCGGAACTACAAGTCCCATCATGCCTCTGCCTATGGGAGTCATGCTTGTAACTGTCAGCCTTGCAATGCCTCATGGGAATTGTAGTTCTGCAACAGCTAGAGGGCCACCGATTTGAGACCTCTGCCCTAAACAAAAAGATTTCTAATTCTGTTCAGTCAGTCTTGTGATGGAGATACTTGTAAGGACCCATATCTATGACATCTTCCGTGTCTGGTTTTATGTCTTTTTGCTGAGCCACCTGAGATGCCTGATAGCTCCCCTTGGACAATCTTGTCTTGAACCCAGTTTCTGGTGAACGTTGAACTCTTTGCTCCTCCCATGAACTTCCTATTTAAGCCATGCCTTTGCACTTCCTGTTTGTCAGATAGTTGTGCTCTCTCCAGCCAATATCTCACTCATGTCACTGATGCCACTGTCCATATCTTCAATACCACTTGTTACCGACCATTGGCCTGTTTACAGTCTACACCTCTGATTGATCCCTACATGCTATATCTGCTACAAGACCCTGGCTTGTTCACCTCCTAGTGGGGCGAGCCTCTGCACCATGGGTGAGCTCATGTAATCTAACAGGATAACCTGCTTGTTTATTTATACTGCTGGACAGTGGGAGCCTCTCTACTGATATAGCTACTGGTCTCTGAGCCTGACTGCTGACAATATTTTGCCATGATTTTATATCCAGGCTTCTGGCCTTCAGCACAGTAGCGATAGTCCTGAGTTTTGGCCTTTCTTATCTCAGTGCTGCCATACAGGAGGTAGAGAAAGCTCCAATTAAGATTTCAGATACTTTTAATATTTTATTTTTAATGAAACTATAACTAGATTAAGGCAGAATAGGAGGTAGTAGGCATACGTGATAAAGTAGAAAGTATTCTTAGACCCCGTTCACACTGGGGCACTTTTCAGGCGTTTTAGTGCTAAAAATGGCACCTGAAAAGCGCCTCATGTCTGTTCAGTGTGAGCCCGAGTGCTTTCATACTGGGATGGTGCACTTGCAGGATGGGAAAAAAAAGTCCCGCAAACAGCATCCTTGGGGCAGTGTGGGAGCAGTGTATACACCGCTGCCAAAACACCCTGACCACTGAAATGAATGGGCAGTGATGCCAAAGCGGGCACTTTTAATCCTTTTTTGGCCACTTGTGGCCGCAAAGTGACATTATAGCAGCAATAAAGCAGCACAAAACTAGCGGCGCTTTACTGCTAATGTCGGCACTGCCCCAGTGTGAAAGTAACCTAAGGGATGCTTGCAGAACATGATGTTTAAAAACAGCACCTAACTGGCCACTTTCTAAAATAGAACTAGATTAAGGACAATCTGTGGCTTTTCAAATTTAGGAAGAAGCATTAGGCTCGCTTAAAAGAACAAACCTTTACCCACTCATAATCATCATGGCCATGCTGAGTGCCCACTGCGTCCACATATGGGGGACATGCGATCTCATCTCAGCATGCACAGCATCCAATCGCTAGGCCAGCACTGTCAGGTCATAAGATGGAGAAGAGTTACTCAAAGCACGCTTGTCAGTTGCCAGCATGGTCCTATTCGTTTACAGTGCACAAATATCTGTGACTGATGCACACCACATTTGATATATCTTGGTGCTCTCCGGCCTTTATAAAGATGATAGTTGCTCATGGACTTGTCTTCAGCTCCTGATACCCATGTTCCTGTGTGCTTGTTACTTCTAGATTTCCTGTTACCAACCCAGCTTGCTTCTGAACTTCCCCTGGCTCTGACCTCAGCTTGTTCCGCAGACCTGTTCCAGATTACCTCCTGTGTATGACCCTGGACTGCCTCCGACCATGCTCCAGTCTACTCCTCTGCTTGACCACTATGCTCTGACCTTGACTTCCATTCTTGATCACGTCTCCTGTCTCATCCTGCCTGCTATGAACTGTCTGCACTTCCCAGTGCGCCATCTTGGATCAGCTGCTTCCAGATTTAATAAAACCATATGAGGTCAAACCTTAGGAGTTTCAATGTGTATGTAATCAGGCAGGCCCTTGCACTACATGGTTTTGGTAAATCTGAAGGAAAAACTCAGCAGAAAATCTTATAGTGAGTATATTATAAACAGAATCTTCTGCCAGCTCTACCTGCAAGAATCTGCATCTTGAGCTGGTCCACACCATAAATCAAACAGAAACTAGAGCTGGGCAATTTTCTCCAAAAAACAACAACTCCATTCACGATTACATTTTTAAAAGATTTTTTATGGCTTCGTGGACTAGGCTGAAGCCGCGGCCTTGCCTAAAAACTTCTGCCCGCAGCTCCTCGGGACGGGCACGGTGTCAGCGTCGGTCCTGGGGAGCTACAGGCAGGAGTTTTTCCATGAGGCTTCAGCCTAGTCTGCAGCGTCCGGCCTCACGGACTAGGCCGAAGCCACATCCTCGCCTAAAAACTCCTGCCCGCAGCAACTCAGGACTGGCGCGGTGTAAAAAAAAATTCAATAAAAAATAATAGTTTTGCTGAAATTTTTAATCGATTTGACCTTTCAACTCGATTCAAGATGCTGTGTGTTCCTGTGCGATTCACATGCTATCCGGGTGAAGTGCGGTTTGAGCCTATTCATCTGAATGGGCTGAAATAAAGCCAGACTGCAGTACATGTAATGCATGCATCATGCTACCAAATGCAGAGCTAAAGGATGGCATGGTACTTCTGCACCATGCCATCCTGTGCAGGCAAATGCAGTGTGTTTATCACCTGTGTTTGGGGTGTCATCAGCATTGCACTGACAACCATTGCAGATCACAAGCACAGTGTGTGTTTGAATGGGGTGCGGGAAATGTACACAGAGCGCACCGCATTCTAGTGTGAACTGGCCCTAAGTGCAGAAAATATGCATATGCCTGTGTGAATGACACCTAAGGCCCCGTTCATGCCCAGCGATTTGGAAACACAGGCAGAATCTCTACTCTAATTCTGCCCACAATTCCAAATACTGCCCACAATTCCAAACAGAACAGCGATAGTGGCAAAACACACCAACCGTGTTTGGATGCCATTCATTTTTAATGCCACCCCAAACATGGTGCGGGTTTGCTGCGCAATAAATCAGAAGCTTCTTCTGGGCAACAAGCTTCATGCAATGCGAATTAATGCGCATTTTATTGCACGACAATTGCGTCAGAAAAGCACAGAGTTTGAGCTGCCTTTAAAGTCAAATGGCACACAAACAGGCGCGGTGCATTTTGCCACTATTGCAGTTCAATCTGGGCAGAATGTTGGGATCCGATATCCCCAGATGTAAATGGGGCCTTAAAGCAACAGTACACAAGGACAAAAAACACAAATACAAAAAGGATACAAAAAATAAGAAAACAAAAAACAAAACAAAAAACACCCACTGCATGAAAAAGGGAGAAAATCAGAGATTTTTTTTATTTTTTCTGAGCAAAATTGCGAGCCTCTGATTTGCCGATTTCATAGTGAAAGCAATTTAGCCAAAAATGCTCATCACTCCTGAAATCGTAAACCATTAATTAATGGAAGTATTATTACACTGAAAAGCATGCAGAAAATGCAGTATGGAATGTGGTTGAATTTCTTTGTGCGGGGCTTATTATCTGTACTCAACATGCACAGGTCTCCAGATCCACCTGCATTTACTGTATAAAGAAAAACGCACATAGACTTTGCACAGGCTGCACAAGCACCCAGCTTAGCATTCCGTCTTCTCCCTCCCAACAAGGCTGTAATTGGACACTAAAAATAACGCATTGTTCTACGGCTTGGTTAAATACTAGCAATCTGCCGACAAGTATTTTCTTATGAATGATTTATCTCCTATTAGGATCAAGTCTGTGAAAATGCTGCCAGCACCCTCCCTGCTCTGTTTTCATCACCCTTTCAAAAAAATAAAATAAAATAAAGGGGGGGAGGGGTATTGGAAGCTTGTGGGAAAGCATGTGGCCGCCCCTCCGGCCAAAAATAGCTTGTATGTCAGATAGAGAGACGGGCGCAGCCTTCAGCAGCCAGTCACAGGCCCCTCTGACTGCAAATGTACCTGCAGAATGCTAACTGATGTTGCCATGGCAACAGGATAACTTTCCTTCCTACGGTAAGGATTCTGCTCCAGTCCAGGGAGGAAGGCCGATGTAAAAAAAAAAAACGGCATCACTGCAGGAGAATGTCTTCTGTCCTATATTGCAACTATGTGATCAGTTTTACAGTGCAAGAGACACTGACCCCAAAAAGCTGAAAAATGGGGTTATTAGGCCTTATAAGGCAGGATAGAGTCTCATTATTGTGTAAATTGTGGGAATATTTACCAATCTGACTTTTTTTTTTGTGTGCAAAAAGCTTAAATCTCATTGGGTGTCAGGGATTTTCAATGGCAATTATTCTACAGCAAACCTCCATAGTAAACCACCACCTATGTTGTAGGTTTAAATGAGCAACTGCAGCATTTTACTGCACAGAGGAAACACAATCAGATAGAAACGATCCATTTAAATTCCAGGCAAGCATGTATCCAGCTGCAGGGCCCGTCCTATCCACTGGGTGGATTGTATAACATACAGAAGGTGTGCAGCTCCATTTTAATAACAGGTGAAATCGAATTGCCATTTGCCAGCCATCAGATTTCAAAGCGGACCTTCACCCAGTAAAGCAACTTATTTGCACCTTTTCCCCACCCCATCCCACTTCCACAATTAGATATTTTGTTAAAAAAAAAAAAAAAGTGTATTTTTTGCATTTCTGACACTTCTTGTGCCGCAACGCCTAGGTGAGATGGACGGGGTGTATAGGTCTTGGATTTTGCGGTTTCTGCACAACTCCCCTGTTTGCACAGCAGGGCTATGACAGTTCCTGGCAGAGCCCTCAGGCACATCATTGCCCACGCCAGATTTTTAGGGATGGCAGCACCAGAGAAGCGGTGCAGGGAACAACATTACAGGGGATTGAAAGTCTTGTATAATATTAAGTTCACACTTCAGCTTGACACTGTAGACACCAGCATTACACTGTATGACACTGACACCAGTTTCATCACCATGTGGTGGACAGTTTCTGCAAGTTTCAGCACATATGGTGGACAGCTCCTTCTTGTTCCAGCACCACATGGTGGACAGTTCCTCTGTGTTTCAGCAGAACACAGTGGACAGTTCCTGTGTTTTAGCAGCACATGGAGAACATCTCTTATCTGTGTCAGTTCCAAATGGTGGACAGTTCCTTTGTGTTTCAACAGCACATAGTGGACAGTTCCTGTGTGTTCCAGCACCGCATAGTGGACAGTTCCTCCGTGTTTCAGCGGCACATGGAGAACATCTCTTATCTGTGTCAGTACCACATGGTGGATAGTTGCTCTGTGTTTTAGCAGCACATGGTGGACAGTTCCTTTGTGTTTCAGCAGAACATGGTGGACAGTTCCTGTGTTTTAGCAGCACATGGAGAACATCTCTTATCTGTGTCAGTACCACATGGTGGATAGTTGCTCTGTGTTTTAGCAGCACATGGTGGACAGTTACTTTGCATTTCAACAGCACATGGTGGTCAGTTACTTTGTGTTTCAACAGCACATAGTGGACAGTTCCTGTGTGTTCCAGCACCACATGGTGGACAGTTCCTCTGCGTTTCAGCAGAACACGGTGGACAGTTCCGGTGTTTTAGCAGCACATGGAGAACATCTCTTATCTGTCAATACCACATAGTGGACAGTTCCTTTGTGTTCCAACAGCACATGGTGGACAGTTCCTCTGTGTTTCAACAGCACATGGAGAACATCTCTTATCTGTGTCAGTACCACATGGTGGATAGTTGCTCTGTGTTTTAGCAGCACATGGTGGACAGTTACTTTGCATTTCAACAGCACATGGTGGTCAGTTACTTTGTGTTTCAACAGCACATAGTGGACAGTTCCTGTGTGTCCCAGCACCACATGGTGGACAGTTCCTCTGTGTTTCAGCAGCACATGGAGAACATCTCTTATCTGTGTCAGTTCCAAATGGTGGACAGTTCCTCTGTTTCAGCAGCACATGGTGGATAGCTCCTATCCATTTTAGCACCACATTCTGGACAGCTCCTGGCTACTTCAGCACCGCATTGTGGACAGCTCCTGGCTACTTCAGCACCGCATTGTGGACAGCTCCTGTAGGTTTCAGTACCAGAAACTGGACAGCTCCCTACCGTTTCAGTGCTGCTGTTTCAGCAATAAGGAACAAGCAACCTCCTGTATATTTCAGTATATATATTTCCTGTATATTTCAGTATTATATTTAAGCTCAACTAGGACATGCATTGTCAAACTATTAAAAAAAAAAAAAAAAAAAATAGCAGGGAAAGCTGGAAAAACATTTTCACTAACTCTGCCTTTATTTTTTCAAACTAGTGGGTTATTTTTTTCTGAGCCACTGCCACTGTGTTACTACTACTCAAATTACCATCAGTGGCCCTTGCTCAATACACCACCTTCCTAGATTAGAAGGTCAGATAGTTTTGAGTCAGGGACTGCACTTTGCAAACGTGCCTTGAAAGATCAGCATGGCTGTACAGGCATTTGTATATATATATATATATATATATATATATATATATATATATATATATATATATATATATATATATATATATATATATATATATATATAATATATTGTGTGTGTGCGTGTTTGTGTGTGTCTATACAGTTGTGCTCATACGTGTACATACCCTGGCAGGATTTATGATTTCTTGGGCATTTTTCAGAGAATATGAATGATAACACAAAAACTTTTCTTTCACTCATGGTTAGTGTTTGGCTGAAGCCATTTATTATCAGTCAACTGTGTTTACTCTTTTTAAATCATAATCACAACAGAAACTACCCAAATGACCCTGATCAAAAGTTTACATACCCTGGCGATTTTGACCTGATAACATGCAAACAAGTTGACACAAAGGGGTTTGAATGGCTTGTAATTAGTGCGTGTGTATAAAATGTCAATGAGTTTCTGGACTCCTGACAGACCCTTGCATCTTTCATCCAGTTCTGCACTGACTTGTCTGGATTCTGAGTCATGGGAAAAGCAAAAGAATTGTCAAAGGATCTGTGGGAAAAGGTAGTTGAACTGTATAAAACAAGAAGGGGATATAAAAAAATATCAAATGAATTAGGAATGCCAATCAACAGTGTTCAAACTCCAATCAAGAAGTGGAAAATGAGGCGGTCTGTTGAAACCAAACCACGGTCAGGTAGACCAACTAAAATTTCAGCCACAACTGGCAGGAAAATAGTTTGGGATGCAAAGAAAAACCCATAAATAACTTCAGGTGAAATACAGGACTCTCTGAAAACGTGGTGTGGCTGTTTCAAGATGCACAATAAGGAGGCACTTGAAGAAAGATGGGCTGCATGGTAGTGTCGCAAGAAGAAAGCCATTACTATGCACATTGGAAAATGCAGGGTGCTTTTGGTGCAGTGCAATTTAAAAAAAAAAAAGCCCGGGAACTTCTTTCCCTGCATTTTTGTGAGTAGGGAAGTCCATTGAAATTAATGGGCTGCCCTACACACAGTACGCAGCCACACAGATGTTGCATTTACAGGCTTAAATAGAGGAGCAGTAGTCCTGGCTAATATCACACACAAGCCCTACAAAAGAAATTTTGATGGTATAAGAATGGGGGGAGGGTGGGGGGTCCGGATTAAAAGTTACATACACACAGACACATGCACACACATGCAGACACACATACAGACAAATGCACGCCACACACACACATACAGACACATGCATACACATACATCCAGACATACATGCACACACATACAGACACGCGCACACACACTCACACACATATATAGACATACATACAGACACATGCATATACATACATACATACACATGCGCAAACACACACATACAGACATGCACACACATACAGATATACAGACACATGTGCACACACAGATACATACAGACACACACATATGCATACATGCACACACACAGACATACATACAGACATAAATGCACACACACATACATACAGACACATGTGCACACACACACACATACAGACCTACATACAGACACATGTGCACACACACACACAGACATACAGACGCATGTGCCCACACACACACACACACAGACACATGTGCGCACACACACATACAGACACGTGTGCACACACACATACAGACACGTGTGCACACACACACATACAGACACGTGTGCACACACACACACACACACAGACACGTGTGCACACACACACACAGACACATGTGCACACACACACACAGACACATGTGCACACACACACACACACACACACACACACACACATGTGCACACACACACACACACACACACATAGACACACACACACACACATAGACACATGTGCACACACACACACAGACATACGTGCACACACACACACAGACATACGTGCACACACACACAGACATACATGCACTCACATTCATACACACACACACACACACACACACACACACACACACGAATAAAGCCCTTTTTTAACACAAATTTAGCTTGTAGCATAGTACAATACCTTTGCAGCTTCCTCATTCAGCTGGGTACTGCACTGTAGGGGGAAGCAGAGAGCACAGCACACTCCTTTGCACTTTACTTTCACTTTTGAAGCTCACGGAGCTTCTCACAGTGACGGTGTCCTATCATATAAGGTCCTCCATCCGATAGTACACAGCAACACAGATTCCGAAAATTGCAGAGGATGAACGGCGCCTGTTCCGTGAGTCCAGGTTCTATCCCCACTATCCAACTGGACATAGAGTAGGAATATAAAAGAGCCGAGCGCGAGGGGCCCTCTAATATTCACAACCCTATGTCCGCTTGGATGGTGGGGCTACCACCTCCACTCATGGCGCAGGCGCCGTTCAGCTTCGTGTGCTCCGTACTGCGCATGCGCAGTACGGGGTGGACACTATATGATGGCCGGACACTATATGGCAGAACACCGGGGATCAGGCTCATTTGACAGCCCTGATCCCACGGCACACTAAATTGAGAAAGACCAGGTGGGCCGTTCAAAACCGGACCGGCCTGCGGGCTGGACTTTGGACATGCCTGATCTATATCTTTCTATTCTCTCTCTCTCTCGCTCTCTCTCTATTTTATATATATATATATATATATATATATATATATATATATATATATATATATATATATATATATAATTTGTTTAATCGGCAGTAGTGAAGAACATAAAAACGTACATAAAGAAAATATGCGGTAGCTGAAATCTAGCTCCCAGACTCAATTATTATCAATGGATGCTTCTGCTGGGCAATGGTGCTGAAGGCAGTGCAAAGTCCAAGCCCCCAAAAAATGCTGCTTCTGCTGCTGGCGGTGTCTCTTGGGAAGTAATAAGCATTCTTGTGGCACATATATGCTTTAGGCCTGTGTGCTGCTTGCTCACTGATTTTGGAACAAGAGGAGGGAAGGAAGCAGAGAGGACATATTATAGGAGAGAGAGAGATCGACTGCTGGTTTTTAATAAATAATCAGGTGAACTATAAAACAGGCAAGTCTGATATATAACCCACTTGGGTTTACAGCTCAGACAGGCAACCTGCTGCATCACTTTATTAAAGTCCAGCCTGTGGCGTGTGTGCTGCAGTGCAGAGCGAGGTGTTTTATGATACTGCACCACTAGGTATCTGCATGGGAACTAGACCTGTCACTGCGATCTATTAAACCGGCTTCATAAGGCGCACATAGCAGACACCGGAGTTGTAAAATATTGCAGGAAATTATAATAACCCAACACAATAAAAAGTCCACTAAAAAAAAAGAACAGGAAGCAGTATTACAAATACGGGATCAAAAAAAAAAAAAAGGTGTTTCATGGACATAAAATACCAATTAAAGAGCAGCTCCAGGAGATAAATAGAACTAAATTATTTCAGAGACACAAAGGGGTTATTTACTAAAGGAAAATCCACTTTGCACTACAAATGCACTTGAGAGTAAAGTCGCTGTAGATCTGAGAAGGACATGCAAGGAAAACAAAAAACAGCATTTTAGCTTGCACATGATTGGATGATAAAATCAGCAGAGCTTCCATTCATTTCAGATCTATCCCTTATGCCGCATACACGCGATCGGAATTTCGGCCAGCAAAAAACCGAATGCTGCTTTTCATCGGAAAATGCGACCATGTGTATACTCCATCGGAATTTAGCTCCCCGAATTCCCGCCAGCAAAAATTTGATAGCATGTTCTCAATTTTCCCGATGGAAAAACTTTCTATCGGAAATTCCGATCGTGTGTATGCAATTCCGACGTGCAAAAACTCACGCATGCGCAGATTCAACTACGAGATGGAAGCTATTGGCTACTATGTATTTGATTTCCTTTTTCTAGTCCCGTCGTACGTGTTGTAGGTCACTGCGTTCTTGGCGGTTAGAATTTGGTGTGACCGTGTGTAGGCAAGACAGTCCGAGCGGAATTCCGACAGGAAAACCATCAGAGCTTTTTCCGACAAGAATTACAATAGCATGTACGCAGCATTAGATTTAGAGCGACAGCACTCAAAGTGGATTTGCCTTTCGTAAATAACCCCCAAAGTGTGTTAAATCATCACATATAACTAATGTATCTACAATTTGCATTTTATACAACTAATTTTAGGGTTAGAATGCATCTCCGGATAGGACTGCAACCTCCTGTCATATGTTATGCTGCTTTTATACCTGCAAGGTGTACACGCTGAATGACATGGGCAGAAAAAAAAAAACGAATGGAGGTTCTAACCCTTACCCCACTCTATTCAAATCTCACATACAGGACAAAAGACATGACATTTTATGGACAGATTTGTAGGGACTCCTCCTAGTAAATGGCTGAATATTATATGCAATCTACTTTAATCAACATTCTTGTTATATTAACGCAGAGAGAAACTAATCACAAGAAAAGGCACCTACTGTATGTTCAGAAAAATCTACTGAGACAGCTTTGTGCAGACACCAAACTCAGAGATAAGTACAGCACAGTCAGTGCGTCACATAAATGTAATATACTACAGACATAAAATCAATTGTATACTTATACTGAGAACTGCAGGTTGTTTTTACATATAACTATAGTTTTCCAGATTGTATTTGTTTCTTATCAATCTATCTACTATATATTTATTTATATTATATCCTTTTTATATGTTAATACCTCATCTATCCATCTAATTTCATATAATCCTAGTTTTCCAAGTAAATTTTTTTGCAATTTTTTTTTTTTTATCTGTCTATCTTAATATCTATCTTATATCTAGCCATTTACATAAAAGTATTATGTTCCATATATCTTTTTAGTTTTTTAGTTTTTTTTTTTTATCAACCTGTCATCTATATCCATTGATTATCCATCTATCGATCTATCTATATTTTTAATATCTATCTACATATATTTATAGTGTTCCAGATAGTTGCATCAAACAATCTCATATCTGCCTTATATTTATTTATTATATATCCATCTACTAGCTATTTAATATCGATCCATCTCTTATCAATCTACCCAATGTCTGTTTGTCTTTCAATCTGCCTGACTGCACATTACTGCATATAATTAGTGTTCCAGATCATTTTATCAATCTATCTATTTAATATTTATTTATCTTATATATATATATATATATATATATATATATATAGCTAGTAGATGGATATATAATAAATATAAAGTAGATATACAGATATGAGATAGTTGCATCAATCTATCTGGAAACACTATAAATATATGTAGATAGGTCGATATTAGATAGATCGATATTAGATAGATTAAAAAAAAAGAAAAATTGCAAAAAAATAAATATGAGGTAGATAGAAAAAAAAATGCAAAAAAATAGATCGATATTAGATAGCTAATATCTATCTGTCTTCTGCAATAATTATCTTATATCTAGCCATTTACATATAATTATTGTGTTCCATATATCATTTTTGTTTGTTATCAACTTGTCACCTATATCTATTGATTATCTATCTATCTATCTATCTATATTTTTAATATCTAGCTATAGCCATCTAATATCAATCTATCTAATATCTATCCATCTATCTATCTACCGTGTTTCCCCAATAGTGAGACACCCCCGATTGTAAGACGTATCGGGAGTTTCAGAGGGGTCGGCTAATATAAGCCGTACCCCGAAAGTAAGACATATGTCTTACTTTCGGGGAAACACGGGGGTATTGCCGCCTCCAGTGGCGTACTAAGAGTGGGGCGGGGGGTGCGGGCCGCACCGGGTGCCACACCCTGGGGGGAGGGTGCCAGGCCAGCGCCCTCCCCCTCCGACTGAAGAGACAGCGCCGTTCTGATCAGTCTCGGGCAGCGGCTGTCACTCACAGCCGAGCAGAGTGAAGCCGCCTCCCCCTCCTCTTGTATGGCTACACAGTGCTGTCCATGAAGGAGAAGGAGGGGGAGGCGGCTTCACTGAAGCCGCCTCCCCCTCCTCCTCCTCCATACACAGCACTGTGTAGCCATACAAGAGGAGGGGGAGGCGGCTTCACTCTGCTCGGCTGTGAGTGACAGCCGCTGCCCGAGACTGATCAGAACGGCGCGACGCAACCACAGAGAAGGGGATTATTGCGCCGGGTCCTGGATCACTGCCGACAGGTGTCACTGGCTCTGTGTCCTCCCGGTACAGGTCAGTGCTGGTCATACAGAGAGAGACCAAGGAGGGGGAGGGGGGGGTGTGAAGAGATTCTCTGCAGCTCTTATTATGTAACCGCAAGATGCAGCTGAGGAGGACTACAAGTCCCAACATACCGGGCTGTGTGGGCTTACAGTTCTCCTCTGCTGAGCATAGCAGCTTTGTATGCTTGGACTTGTAGTCCTCCATAGTACAGCCTTGCATGCTGGGACTTGTAGGCCTCCTCTGTAGTACAGTGCAGCCTTGCATGCTGGGACTTGTAGTCCTCTGTAATGCAGTGCAGCCTTGCTTGCTGGGACTTGTAGTCCTCTTCTGTAGCGCAGTGCAGCTCTGCATGCTGGGATTTTTTTCCAATATAAGACATACCCCGAAAGTAAGACATAGTGGGTCTTTTGGGGATAAAAAGAAAGTAAGACACTGTCTTACTTTCGGGGAAACACGGTATCCATCTATCTAATATCTATCCATCTATCTAATATCTATCTATCTAATATCTATCTATCTACATATATTTATAGTGTTCCAGATAGTTGCATCAATCTATCTCATATCTACCTTATATTTATTTATTATATATCCATCTACTAGCTATTTAATATCTATCCATCTCTTATCAACCTTTCCAATGTCTGCTTGTCTTTCAATCTGCCTGACTACACCTGATCTATCTACATATAATTAGTGTTACAGATCATTTTATCAATCTATCTATCTAGTATTTATTTATCTTATATCTATCTAATATCTATCTACCGCATATCTATTTTTTTTTTTGCATTTTTTTTAATCTGTCTATCACAATAATTATCTTATATCTAGCCACTTACATATAAGTATTGTGTTCCATATATCATTTTTGTTTTTTATCAACCTGTCATCTATATCCATTGATCTATCTATCTTTTTAGTATCTATCTAATATCTATCTATGTACATATATTTATAGTGTTCCAGATAGTTGTATCAATCTTTTTTATATCTATATATCTACCTTATATTTATTTATTAACGTATTTATAGGCGTATAACACGCACATTCACTTTAAGAGGGAAGTTTCAGGAAAAAAACGTACATTTTAAATAAGGCAGCTATTGGCGTATAACACGCACACGCTATTTGCACCCGTGTTATATGCCAATAAATACAGTATATATCCATCTACTAGCAATTTAATATCTATCGATCTCTTATCAATCTATCCAATGTCTGTTTGGCCACGTACACACGGGCGGATTGTCTGCCCAACTAAGTTCGTCAGACAATCCGACAGACAGTCCGTTCAACTTTTGAATGAACGGACTTGACCACACAGGATGAGCAGACAGTCCGCCGAAAGCTTGCGCGATGACGTGTACGGCACGTACGACGGGACTAGAAATTCGATGTCCAATACACTGCAATGCAACCTTCGGCGTGTAAATCCTTTCTGAGCATGCGCCATACTTAGTCCGTCCAACTTGCCTACACACGAGCGGACTGTCCGCTGAAACCAAGTTTGGACGGACAAAATTACGGAAATTCCGAAAGACTTAGTCCGTCAGACTGTCCGCTGAAAAAGTCCGCTGAAGCCCACACACGAGCAGATTGTCCGCTGAAACACGGTTCAGCGGACTAAGTTGGACAGACAATCCGCCCGTGTGTACGCGGCCTTAGTCTTTTAATCTGCCTGACTACACATTACCTATCTACATATAATTAGTGTTCCTTATCATTTTATCAATCTATCATCTAATATTTTTTTTATCTTATATCTATCTAATATCTATCTACCTATCTATTTATCTAACATCTATATATGTAGTATATAGCTAATAATCTATATAATAATCTAATATCTTTCTTTCTATCTGAGATGGGCGTTTTGCCAGTCATACATCTAATTCCCCTGCTTACTTGGATATTATACAGCCAGATCTCAGAGTTAATGAAGCGTGTAACATGCTATAGGAGAATGTTCATTTCTTATTGATTTCAGGATTAATTTCACAGGTGAAAAGAATGTAACTTTAGAACAGAGATCCCAATCACTCCAGAATGTCAAACCTGATTATTACACACAATTGTGTCTATTGGAGTGGTGGATAAAAAAAAAAAAAAAAAGAAAAGAAAAGAAAAAAGCAAAAAAAAAAAAAGCATTATAAAGCTTTTTGAAAATGTATTTTTCAAAACTAATTAGTGTCACCGGGCTAATCAAATGGAGAGAGGAAAAAAAATCTGAAGATGGGAATAATAAGAGAGAAAACAAAAAGGTCAATGTGGTTTATTAAGAGAATATCATTTCTGTACACAGTTCATGTAGTTGCAACCATTTATATGGAGAATTTAGATGTCACAAATGGGTTTATGCAGGAATATGAATATTCAAGATTCCCTATAATGATGCAGATATATTGATTGTTAAAATATTTCAATATTTTCCTTTTTTTTTTTTGCTTTAATTTAGTTATTGTCAATCACATGAAAATAATAAGACAGAAGATGGTGTCAGAGTTCAGGCAGTTGTCAGGCAGCAACTTTCAGAAATCAGTTGACCTTTGACTCAGCTATGGCAGGTCCCATATTTTGACCTTAAAGGTTTCCTATTAAAAAGCAGAAAGCACATTATATAGAGATATATACCTAAATAATAACCCTCTAATTGGGTAGTATATGCTTCTTTTGGTGCATCCTCCATGTGTCCCCCTGATCATTTGGGAGTGCCTGGGAATTTAAAGCGGAGTTTCACCCAAAAATGGAACTTCCGCTTTAAGCACTCCTCGCCCCCTTACATGCCACATTTGGCATGTCATTTTGGGAGTGGGGGCTTCATTAGGAGGGGGACTTCCTGTCCCACTTCCGCCCAGGGACCGCCAAGGCGACTCCTCCTTTTGCCCTCCCTTTAGGCGATCTCCTGGGACATGTGACAGGTCCCAAGAGATCGCCTGTCCACTCCGGGGGCGGAGCATGACTTGCGTATGCGCCGTGCGTGCCCGGCCGTGAAGCCCAAAAGCTGTCACGGGCAGGTGTTCAGAGTGGCAATGGAGGCGCCGGCGGAGAGGAGGAGGAGAGGAGTGACACCCTGTGGAACAGGTAAGTGTCGGTTTATTAAAAGTCAGAAAAAGTCAGGGACATCTATTCCCCCCAGTTTATCCAAAGTATTTGAGCTAAATTTTCCCCCACTATTAAAAGAGACTGGGGACTTACTTAACAAATGGCAAACGGGGATGCATTCTTGGTTTGGGAGATGCAACATCCTTAAGATGTGCATTTTTCCAAAATGTTTGCATCTTCTCCAGGCATTACCAATATACATCCCTTCTAAATACTTTGACCAAGTAGCAGCAATGTTTACTGCATTTACCTGGGCTCATAAATGTCCAATATTGAATAGACAACAACTTTCACTCCCTAAAACCTATGGTGGACTGGGAGTACCTGATATATGGAAATATCAACAGGCGATTCACTTGACTAGGTTGATTGACTGAAATCGTCATCAAATAACTAAACTATGACCAAGATTGGAACAATCTCAAAGTAAAAATGTACTTACTAGGGCACCTTGGTGTAAGCTATCAAAGTTAGAGGATATAAAGAACCATAATTGGATTGACAGTGCGAATATGCTCATTGCTAGTCACCAAGTACTCACTTATATCAACACACTCCGCTCTGTTCCCGATATTAGGAAATCTCGCATTCTTACCAGAAAACCAAGACCTAGTATTTAACTCACTGAGAAAAAATGCCCGCTTTCAGGTATCGCACTGACCAATAATAAATGGCCGACGATATTAGACACAACAAGTCTTTTTAAACTGGACCATTGGAGAGCAGTCCAACTAGCTTACTTTTTTCGCTCATTACCCTCACCAGACAGTTTCAGTCAGAACCTTACCAGGTACGAGACATACTGTACAGAGGAGGGTCCTCTCTCCCATGCCTTGTCAGCTACATATCAGTTACTGATTAAACCAGCTGAGGATTATCAGCCTCCGAGCATGGGAGATAGATATAGGATACAAGTTTAAAGTACATCGACGGCAAAATATTCTTAATTTTACACAGGGATCTTCTATATGCACAAAGACACAGGAGACAAATTATAAAGTGCTCACTAGGTGGGGTCAAACTCCAGTAAAACTGCAAAAAATATATCCCTCTTTTTCTGATCGATGCTGGAGATGTCAGGAAGACAGGGGAACAATTCTCCATGTCTTCTGACTATGCCCAAAATTAGAAGATTATTGGAAGACGATCCATCAAATAACTCAAAAATTTACAGAAAGTAGAATTCCTAATGACCCGGCTCTGTTTCTGCTTCATGCATCTAACATCCCTAATAAAACCTATAAAGAGTCAGTGCTTCGACATCTTCTCGATGCAGCAAAAGCATGCATCCCTTTATGTTGGGCGCCTTCTATAGGTATGTGGTTTAAAAAGATAGAGGAAATTAAGAAAATTGAAGAATTAATCCTTACCAAACACAATCAAAAAGAACGTTATAACAGGACTTGGACCTCTTGGAATATGTATATTTTTTCTGATGAGGAAAGGGCCCTATTTGAAAGGGACAGGGTAGAATAAATAAACGTAAAATTAAGGGGCTTTTTGGAAGAAAAAATAAATAAATAAAAACGGAGATATAATAGAGTCCTTTTGGATTGTGGGGGAGCACGCTCGCTACCACCATCTTTTTTTTTTGTGTTTTTTTTTATTTTCCTAATTTTATTAAATATGAGAAAATTTGAGACGCAGGAATATTGTTGGCAATGGGTTCAAAGCAATGGAATAGGCACTGAGGTATAGAGAAACAATGTGGGATGCCCGGTCCGGTAAGGGGGCACCAGGCCGTGTGCCCTCAACATGGGGGGGGGGGGGGCACTCGCTCGTCCCCACCTCCTTTCCCGACTGGCCGGGTAGCGTGCTCGGATAAGGGTCTGATACGTTTTTTCGGCGTAGGGCTTCCCCTTTAACTCCATACCAGGCGACGGGGCCAGCGATGCTTCCTTCGCCGGTCTCGGCTACCTGGAGCCACGCTCAAAATGAACGGACTTTTCTCCGTGTGTGTGGGCAGGACCTAGTCCACCAGAAAAGTCACGTGTGTGGGCAGGTCAGCTCGTTCGGACAGTCCGGCAGACTTTACTGCAGTTTGTCCACCAGACTAAGTCCGCCGGATAGTCCAATCGTGTGTACGCGGCATGAGAAATAATTCACTTAAATCTGTCCAAACAAGAGTCTAATAGACATCCCGGGTATGATAAAATTTGAAATATGAAATCATAAATTATGATATAATAAAATAACTATAAATAATTATAAAAATAATAATATAATAATAATAAAAATGATTAAATAACGTAATCAAATCAAAAACACTGAAATATGAGTTGCAGAATTGTCTCTGTCATTACTTTTAGTGTTTGATGATGAATTTCCCCACAAATCACTATCGCTCAATTCTGCGAGTGATTCCAATTTATTATCGCTGTTTTCTAGCTGGTCTATAACCACTTTTGATGTAAAGGGACGGTTTTGGTTGCTATGGACAATCTCCAGTTTCCTGGCATAAAGAACAGTATATATAATATAAATCTGTATTCAAGGCACTGGAGAAACCACTAGGGACAAAGGGGATGTGTAATTATTTGATACAGTACTGCACTGTACAGTAAGATTACAGTATACTGTATCTATACTGTGTATTTTACTTTTTGAATTTGGCGCCGAACTCCGTCCCCGTGCGTTGCAACGCTCGCAGGGAACGGAGCCCGGCGCTGTGACAGATCGAGCGGAGGATGGCTCGCTCATACAGTGGGGGGGAAATCGTTGGATCCAGGGGACAAGGTAAGTAAACCCCTCCATGGATCCAGCGATGCGATCCCGAGTCTGGCTCGGGAATACCGCTTATGGTATTTAAATCTTACCCCGAGCCAGACTCGGGAATACCACCAGGCAGGTTAATTCCCTGGCCTGCTTTCTCACAGGTCCACCTTCAGGGGCATTCCAAGGATAAACATAACCAGAAGTAAAGTTTTACTAAATCCACAACAGTAAAATTAGTAAAGCATGCGTTTTATACTCACTGTGGAACCTAAGGGGCTAATTCTCCACATTGTGTAAAAAAGTTTATTTTGATCCTGGCTTTTCTGATCCCCCCCTTCTTCCTGATAGAATAGAGCCTTGGGAACACATGCTCAGTTTGGTGTGTATTGCTAGAAGAGTTGTTTTTTTTTTCCCTGGGAGGGTGCATATGATCGGCACAGGGCCAATCAGCATTGTCCAGACAGAGGGTCAGGGGTCCTGCAGACTCAGAGGAGAATGAAAACTCCTACACGCTTTAAGTAGACACTGATAGAAATCACAAAACTGCTATATACTGCTGATGAGAAAAGGTATTTAGCAGTTTATATTTACTAAAATAATTGCATTTCCATGTTCTGTATACTGTGGGAGACCAGATATAGTGAATGCAGGCTCCTGGGTTTGGAAACACTAAGGAGATTTAGCTAGCAATGCGGTGCAAAAGGTGAGAGCTACTATGTAAATTAAATGTTAACTTCTGTCAGATATAAAAATTGAATTCAGTTAGTATTTTTGCATACAACTCACCAAATCCTGAATTTCTTTTGATATCTGCCTCCTATAACCCCAGCACAGTATCCCTTAGACAGGAGGAACATCAGCAATAGGATGCAATGAGGGCTCTATTGCCTTGAACTGTACTGTCCATCTAACACTGGAGAAAGAGAGCAGAGTGTTGACCTCATATGTATGTGAGTCCTAGACCAGCCATTCTCCACCATGTTTCCATGGAACCTCAAGGTTCCTCCAGAGGTTGCTAGAAGTTCCTAGAGCTGTGGCTTGTTGACCTCCTATTTGATGGTGCCTATAGAGTTCTAGGGTCAAGGCTAATTGGAAGAGTAAGCAACACGATACCGATATTTTTTAAAGGGGTTGTAAAGGTAATTTAAAAAAATAAAATAAATAACAAACATGTTAAACTTACCTCCACTGTGCAGCTATTTTGCACATAGTGGCCCCTCAGCGGCTGTTTCAGCTCCTCCCCGCAAGAAATAAGCACCTTCATGCAAGCTCTCTCTCATGGTGGTTAGTTCTTGTGGTCACACTCCCATGATACAGCCAGCGGCTATAGCCACTCACTGTATCCCTTGGCCCCGCCCCCACAACGTCACGTCATTGAATGTAATTGACAGCAGCATGAGCCAATGGCTGCATCCATCCATTCCAGCCAATCAATGGCCAGGCTGAGCGGCGAAGAGAACATTGAGGGCGAGCACAGCAGGTAAACGGGCTCAGGTAAGTAAAACATGGGGGCTGGGGGGGCCAGTATTGTCGGACGTTTTTTCGCCTTAATGCATAGGAAAAAACGCGTACCTTTACAACCCCTTTAAGCTGTCTGTAAAAAGGGTATTATTCCCACTGACCACCAATGTCCTAGCCCAGTCAGTCATTCTCCACCATGGCTCCATGAAACCCTAGGGTTCCTCCATAGGTTGCTAGATGTTCCTTGAACTGTGGCTAGTTGACCTCCTATGTAACGGTGCCTGCATAGTTCCAGGGTCAAAACTGCTTATGTCACGTACACATGGTCAGAATTTCAGCCAGAAAAAGACCAATGAGAGCTTTTCATCAGAAAATGCAACTGTGTGTATGCTCCATCGGAATTTTGCTGGCGAAATTTCCACCAGCAAAAGATTGAGAGCATGTTGCCAATTTTTCAGACGGAAAAAGTTTGTCGGAAATTCTGAATGTGTGTATGCAATTCCGACGTGCAAAAACTCACGCATGCTCAGATTCAACTTCGAGATGGAAGCTATTGGCTACTGGCTAATGAACTTCTTTTCTAGTCCCGTCATACGTGTTGTACGTCAAAGCGTTCTTGACGATCGGAATTTGGTGTGACCGTGTGTATGCAAGACAGCTTGAGCGAAATCCCGTCAAAATTCCGTCGGGAAACCATCAGAGCCTTTTCCGACCAAAAATCCGATCGTGTGTATGGGGCATTAGAAGAGTCAGCAACATTACACCAATCATTTTAGCAGTCTGTAGAAAGGAAATTTTTTCCCACTGACCACCAATATTAAGGGCATGCTTTCCTTGACCCACGAAGATTTGTTTTTAGCAGGCATTCCCATAGACCTGAAAATGATTTCATGGCTTCCTCTGTGGCAAAAGCATTGAGAAAGACTTTCATATACAATGCTGTATTGCTCATCTGCGGTGTAGCCCATATGGAGGTCACAGGGAGGTCTTAGCCCTGCCTGTATGGACTGTCTGAAGTGCAGCTTTAAAGCGACTAAGCTAGCAGGGTATGTCTTCTGAGTCAATTTGAATGCCAAATGCCCAAACCGTGCCTTTAATGATTCAGTCTGTCGCTGTAACCTCAGTTTGGAGCTTCAAAATATCTCATTCTGCAGTTAGAATATCAAAAAACATTTCCTTATGCATGTAATCAGCAAGGGAGATCCTTGTTCTGTGGGTTGGCATATGGCATCTAGATTTTTTTCTCTGACAAGTGGCATGTTAACAAAGCAACAGGGTAGCGTGAAAGAGGGAAAAATACTAGACGTTTTGCTAATCACTCCCTGCTGCCGCAGCCCTCGGGCAGAATCATATTGCTTTATGCAGATCTGCGCACAGCACTTCCATCAATTTACTTCTTCTATGAGAAACGCTGCCAGATCTTTGTGGTGTCTCTACACACACCCGAGGGCCCAGCGCCTGGCGCTGCAAGTGCATTGCTGTTTGAAGATGGTGGTGTTTAGCTGAACAGGGCTGCTTGCTTTCCAAGTTTAATTATTGGCCTCCCCCTGGGGCTTAACAAGCCTTCACTTCCTGAGGGGCCTTTATCGAGTTGGTGAACCTTAACTAAATAACTTAACGCCGCGGCATCGGAGCACTTAACTAAAGTGGGGACCTGGTAAGATACAGGTGGGTATTTTGCTAGCGTGCAAGGACATTAGCAGTTGACATTGTGTTGATAAGAATGGCTGTTCACAGTTTGCTAGTTGCAAGCACTGCCACTTATCTGAGCCTGGTTTGTGATTTTACAGTGGCACAGGGGCTAAATAACAGTTACAACATCTAAAGAAATAGGTTTTGTTAAAGAAAAAGTCTCCATGTTTTTTTTTTGTTTTTTTTTATAGGACACCCATTTAAACTTTAGTTGTAAACCAGCTAACTACATTCCAGATAAGTATTGCTCAACGAGTGTATTGTGGGGTGCCGTCTGGGTTCCCCAGTGTATGGCAAACGCAGACTCAGTTTGCCCTAAATCAGCGTCATGAAGAGCGATGGTGTGAACATGCCAACCGCCAGCTCCATATCAACCACAGTCATGATAGGGTCAGGACGCATAGTTTCATTTGTTGCTATGGTGATGGCGGCTGGTTCCACCGCATCATGGTGTAGCACCCTCTAGTATGTGTGTTAGATGTAAATAGTTTTTTTGTTAGTGTTGGTAAAAACGAGTTTAGCTCAGGGCTAAGCCTGAGCTATGAAACTGGGTCAGGGTTTAGTGACTCGGGGCTGTGTGACTCATTCTAGCAGCCTCTCTGGTGCCTCCCCCTGTTTTCTGGGAGATTGGAGAATGTTCTAGACATAGTGGATGGAGGTTAGGGGGAGCTGCTTGGCATATTTATGAAACCCTCAGCCAATCCCCAGTGAAGGGCCGGTAGGGGGCAGGCCACCTCAAATAGGCATGAGCTATGCCAGCAGAGGCAGTCTGGTGGAAGATGGAGATGAAGTGCTGAGGAGGCTGTAGGTGGCCTTCAGGGGTACCCCCTAATATGGGCAAGGGCTTGGGTGCTGGAAGGATCCTACCATAACACACAATGGAAGCCCATCCTGGAGGCACAGGAGCAAGGAAAGAGGACAGCAGGACCAATTCAGCACTACTGGGAAATCTCCTGAGAGTAGTCAGTCATGGGGGCTTGTGCTGGAGAAGTTAGCCTGGAGGGGTAGGAAAGGGGCAGCTGCAGGTAGGTGGGTTGGTAATGCCTGAAAAGGTGGTTCTGGGATCAGTAGCCACAGGAAAAGTACAAGCTGGACATTGTAATTTTGCTACACAACCAAGGGGCCTCAAGTTCCTGCTTGTATGGGCTATTGCTTTAACCTTACTGAGTGACAGTCAGATCTTCACACAGTGATCCAGCTGGGTTCTGCAAGTGAGTGGAAGAAGTGGAGCTGTATATAGAGACTGTATATAGGAAGAATGTCCCTGAAGTTTTTCTAAAGTTAAGTGGGCATTCCATAACCTCCCATCCCTATCCAAGCTATTAACTCTCAATAAACCACAAAAAACAAAGTCACAGGCTGTTCCCTGTCTCAAGATTTCTGTGAAAATTCGGTGTGACTGGCTGTGCAGAGTGGGAGTGCGCTACAATGGCAATGCATTACTCTGACACCCAGGGCAGATGGCATGCAGAGCTGCCCCCTGCATTCAGGAGAAGACAGAAGTCCACCTCCCCCAGACCCTGCCCTCCTCCACATCCTGCCCTCTGCTGCACTGCATGAGCCAAAAGGTAGGTCTCAGATGTGAAGGGGGGACTGTGGTGATTGGGGGGATTTTGTGTAACTGTAGGGCTGTGATGAAATAACTGTGATTGGGGGGGCCATGTAATTGGGGGGAGGGCTTGTGTGACTAGAGGACTAGAGGCTCTGTGACCGAAGTTCTGTGTGATTGGGGGACCTATGTATAACAATGTTTCTAATGTGATGGCCAGCTGTCATGTATAGGGGGGTATCTGATGCAATAAGGGTCCTCCAATGTGAAAGGGTTATAGAGGGACCTTTGATGCAATGTGGGAACCTCTGATATGAAAGGGGCTTCTGATGTAAAGTTAGTTTCATCAAAGCGGTTGTATGCATTGTCCCAGGCTCAATTTAGACTGGGGTTCCACATGATTTTCAAACTTATAAAGGGTGCTTCAACTTAAAAAAAAAAAAAAAAAGTTGAGAAACACTATTCCAGATGCATCAAAACACAGTTTTCTTTACAAAGCAGTCACAGCCTGAGTAGAAACACCCCCCCCCCCCCCCCATTTGTATGGAAGGACTCTTGTCATCTGTATGGTAAAGATTAGACTTGTGCACAACAGAAAGTTTCGGTTTGTTGTCATTCATAAAATACATAATTTCATTATGTTATAATTGTTATGTTACGTTTATACGTTTTTGGATCATTCGTTATTTCTGTAGAGTGTTGATATTCGTTATACTGAATCTCAAATCATGTCGAATTCATTCATTATATGCGCTATAATTTCTTTTGTATCAGTTGAAATTCGATATTTATGTATGCATATATATTCGTGATAATGATTCGTAGTTTGGAAAGTCGTTTGTTTATTGAATCTTTTAACACACACAATGACAATATCTCTTCTCCTCGGCTCAAATACAAGACAGCACCCTTCTCACTCGGTTCTCAGGAATTCACTTTGCCAGTAATCCAACCTCCAGCACAAAATGAATCAGCTGATTGGACTGTAAGATTTACTTTGAGTTGACTTTAGGTTTCATTAGATCTTTAACGAATTACTGAATCATGTCAAATTAATTTGTTATATCCGATATAAATTCTTTCGTATTCGTTGAAATTCATTATTTTTTTATTCGGACATTCGGATGCATCCAAATGCCCGAAAGATGCAAAATTTCAAAACAGATTGCACAAGCCTAGTAAAGATATGTATAGCAGAATATCTGCGCTAGACCCAATAAACAAAACAGTGCATATATATATCTATATATAAATATGTCAAATACATGTATAAAAGAAAAGGTGCTGCATCTAAAAAAAAAAAAAAAAGCCTCCTTTCCCAGTCGTAGTCTTGTATGAGGAAATGCGTCGGGTGGAGTAACAGGTCTTGACGTCACCGCGCACCAGCTGGCTGGCATGAGCCACGGTTAGTTTGAATACACTGAATGCTGTTTTGTTTGGATGTCAGTGCCTACGATTTTTTAAGAATAAATACCCTTTAAGTTTAAATACTGCACCATGAAGCGTCTTCTTTTCATTTCATAAATACATCCTGTGGAGGAATCTATTTTACTAGAAGGCTATAAGAGGAGTATTTCAGCAGAGAAAAGCCTCTACAGGAGGAGGGATTCTGTTATTGGAAAAGTCAGTGGATGCGAGTACGATGTCTTTGGCCAAGTGCTCCTTCCTGTGTGTGCCTATCCGATCTCTATAATTTGAGATCCATCACATCTGGTAAGAGGCGCTGTTTTTACTTACTTTGTATGAAGAACAGAAACATTTTTGTTCTTCTGAGAAGTTCGTCCCGATTGTTCACAAGCACTTTTTGGACTATCAATTTCTGCTTTTTGTTTCCTGTTTTTATTTTTGCATTTTTGAGCACATTGGTTTATTGTAGCGCATGCTGGCATTTGTATGTGCCTCCTCGTTTGATTTTTTTGGATTGCGCATCTTTATTAGTTATACTCCTCTGTATGGTAACAGCAGTCTCTCTGCAGAGATCCAACAGACCTCCTTTTGAGTAAGACCTACAACCCTGCAATCACCAAAGCTTGGATCAATACAAGTATGTTCTGTATGTATGTCATACCTGTGGGATGCCCATGGAAGCTGGAAATCACTGTAGTAAGTACTGCTACTTCAATGATCGCCTGGCTGCCCTGCTGTTTAGTGATTGGACAAGGTGAATTATACCTGTGCCAAGCAAGTGACCTCCTGCGTTCACTATGTAGCAGGGCATCCACTTGGCACAGAACACAAAAGGTAGCACGGACCCCACAGGTATGGCAAATGCATACTTATATTGGTCCAAGCCGGATTGATGGAACCATGCAAAAATATCCAAAACGAAATTTCAGCTTCAATCTTTGAGTTCTCATCCATAGCTTCAACCAGCTTTATTTATAAACAAACGCTGTTCTGGGCTACGCTCAGCACCATCCTGCAAATCTTCCCAATTAGACAGATTGCTTATGAAATGTACTTTAAACCGTATTATTATAATAAGTATTATTTTTATATAAAGACAGATTGTAAACATATTGCAGTGATTACGGCAGGAGAGCCTTAAACAGAAGATGAAGACAGATTTGGCATGCTTTGGGCCTGGATTATGGGAGGAAAAAAATCCAACCCGGAAATTGAAGAACGCCTAAGCATTCCTGTTTATCTGCCTTACACTTCCCAGCCATCTGCGGCACATTGTAAGATAACCAATTGTATAACAATCAACAAGGATTACAGGACAAATCTCCTTAAGAACAGCTTATATTGGTAAAAAAATGTAAGCGACGCATGACAAGGAGCCCAAACCCTGCTGCTTTTCCTCTGCCGGGAATGACAAGGCCAGCCCACCGAATTATAATTAAAGAAACTCTACAGGCGGAAGAAAAAAAGAAAAAAAAGGAAACCTCAATTTATTAGAATTTTTTTTATTTTGTTGGAACGCGGTAAAATGCACAAAAACATTGGAAAACATCAAAAACACACCGCAAATGTTAAAAAAAGTGCATGCAGAAATGCACCTGGACTGCGTTTCTATGGCGTGAACTGGCTCTAAGGGAAAGTCTGATTTAACCCTGACCCTGACACAAAGGGGACTCTAATGGGGACCCGGATGTAAGGGGGAATCTGATGAGGACCCTGATGTAGGACCCCCTGCCATACTCACTATGGTTCTCACAGAAGTGAATTACTCAGATAGCATCTGACCCTGATGTAAGGGGGGTGACTGATGGGGACTCCAATGTAAGGGGGGTGACTGATGGGGACTCCAATGTAAGAGGGGGGACTCCAATGGGGACCCCATTGTAAGAGGGGGGACTCCGATGGGGACCCCAATGTAAGAGGGGGGACTCCGATGGGGATCCCAATGTAAGGGGGGACTCTGATGGGGATCCCAATGTAAGGGGGGACTCTGATGGGGATCCCAATGTAAGGGGGGACTCTGATGGGGATCCCAATGTAAGGGGGGATTCTGATGGGGACCTTGATGTAGGTCCCCTGCCATACTCACAATGGTTCTCACAGAAGTGACTCTTTCAGATAGCAAAGGGAAGAGAGAACACACAGGAATCACACTAAGGTGCTTTGGATAGAGGAAAGTACACACTGTAGAAGGATATGTAAGGAAGGAGTCTGATGTAGGGCCCTGTTATAAGGTGGTGGGGAACTCTGATGGGGACCCCGATGCAAGGGGGACCCCGATGTAAGGGGGGACTCATGTGGACCCCGATGTAAGGGGGGACCTCGATCTAAACAGGGGGGGACTCTGATGGGGACCCCGATGTAAGGGAGAATCTGATGGGGACCCCGATGTAAGGAGGGGGGACCCTGAAGGGGACCTCGATGTAGGATCCCCTGCCATACTCACAATGGTTCTCACAGAAGTGACTCATACAGGTAGCAGAGGGAAGCGAGAACACACAGGAACCACACTCAGGAACCACACTGTAGAAGGATATGCTTTTACAACCACTTAAAGAAATATCCATTTCTAAACAAATTTTGAAATAAGAAGTGCTGGGAAAACAGAGAGCAGACATTCCTCCGGGTATTCGATGGTCCCGATTATTTGTCTATTTTTGCCCTTTTTGTATGAATACACTCTGTGGGTGTCAAAGAGTTGATACCATCCAAGCCATCACAACAATATGGGGTTGATTTACAAAGGGAAAATAGACTGTGCACTTCTGAAAGTGCAGTTGCTCCAGAGCTTAGTAAATGAGCAGAAGCTCTTTTGACTTCCATCATCCAATCATGTGCAAGCAAAAACATTTTTTTTTCTTTTAATTTTCCTTGCCTGTGATTGGTTATTCTTTGTAGAGTGACGCTTTACTTTATTTACTATGCTCTGGAGCAATTGCATTTGCAGAGTGCACAGTCTATTTGCCTTTAGTAAATCAACCCCTATATATAACTTCCAACTTGCCTTTTGTGTGCTGGTTTTGTGCTTTAACTGCAGTGTAAGCTCCCTCCCACCAAGCGGAGGAATGTAACCTACATTTGGAAGCAATGGGGCCTGAAAACATGATACTGTAGGCTCCATTTACTCCAAATTAGCCATGAAAGCATCAGCACTGGGCACAAATGATTTTTTGACAAAATAGTCAATATACATTTAAGTGAATTATGGGTTAAAGCTGCTTTCAGCGGCAAAGATGCGATCAATGCCGGGGGTTTGACGTGCACATATGGAACTGGTCACCTGATCACATCTATTGGTCTAGGCCAGTGATGGCGAACCTTGGCACAGCAGATGTTTTGGAACTACATTTCCCATGATGCTCCACTACGCTGCAGAGTGCCTGAGCATCATGGGAAATGTAGTTTCAAAACATCTGGGGTGCCAAGGTTCACCATAACTGGTCTAGTAGATAGAATCCAATATTTGTAAAACGGATCATGTTGTTATATTTATTTACACCAGGCAACATTTTCTTTTTTGCATTAAAGCGCCACAAAAATTGGTTAAAATTAAGGCTGTACCAATTTACATTTTTGCTCATATTTTAGGCTGTGACATATTTTCATATTTGTCAACTGTAAATTCACCCTCCCCCCCCATCGTCAGTTGGATTGTTCCTGCGTTTACTTCCACTTTAAGTAAGCAGCATTTTCAGAAGGAAAATCGACAACAGAGTCCCTACTTCTTTCAAGAGTGCCGCTTTGCTTTTTTTTGGATATCCAATACTTTACAAAGAAAACACCCAAATTAAACATGTGTCCTGCCAAAAAATTTCTTCATATTCGTTTCATTCGTTTTTTGTTTTTTTTTTCGTTTTTTTCGGTCATTCGTAAATTCAAAATTTCGTAATTTCATTCATTCGTAAATTGTAAAATCCAAAAAGAAGAAAGGAAATGCAAGAATTTGAAATAACAAAAATCCTACGATTCTAAAGAATAACTAACTAATAATGACTACAGTGGAACCTCGGATTGCGAGTAACACGTTTAACCAGCGTTTCGCAATACGAGCAACTATTTAAAAAAAAAATCCTGACTCAGTTTGCGAGTGTTGTCTAGTAAAATCAGCAGGATTGAAGCCTCTACGGTGTGCAGTACCGCATTTTGCCAGAGGTGTGGAGGCGCCAGTGACACTCGGAGCTATTTGGAGCTCAGAAATATTCGGAAACACTCGGAAATACTCAGTTTCCGAGTGCATCCAAGCGGTCTCTGAGTAGTTACGAGTCTTTCCGCCACCCCCCACCTCTGGCCACATGCGGTATTGCATGTAATAGAAGTCAACAAATTATGTTAGTTTCCATTGACTTATATGGGGAAACTCGCTTTGATATGCGAGTGCTTTGGTTTATAAGCCTTCTCCTGGAATGGATTATGCTTGCATCTAAACAAATGGAACGGAATTAATTATTAATAATAAAAAAAAGGTTTTATTATTATTATTTATTATTATTAATACATTCCATTCATTTAGACATGGCATTCGTTACTTTCGTATGTTTCAGAATTAACAAATTTGTTGAAATTTGTTAAACAACGAATTCGGAACTAAACGAATTGCACACGTCTAACCCAAATGAATTGTTCACAGAATGGAATTACGGTACCATGAAATAGAACATGCAGAAGAGTTTATTAAATGAACGTTCACGGGATGCAGAATGAAAAGCAACATCTAATTTATGGCCCATTATTTATCAAAAGGAAATAGTACTAATGTACGGACGTTATGAAAGCGGACTGCAGAGGCTTGTTACATCCTGGGATTATTGAAAACAATTCTCAACTGGTTTACAAAGATCTCACCCTAATAAGAATGGCAAAGAGCGCTAAAATGGACGGGTCAGCCATAGAGCCATCTACAAGGAAGGCACTATTAATCAGAAAGATGTGCGGGTTTGTCCCAGTATGTTTGAACTGTCATTCTGCTAGACACAGGGGAAAGTTGATTTACTAAAGCCAAATAGACTTTTCACTTTGCATGGGCATTTAACCAGTCAATGAGGTGAAGCTCTGTTGGCATCCATCATCCAAACATGTACGGGCAAAATTATTATTTTTTTAATTGTCCTTGCATGGGGTATTCTTGGAAAAGTGAAATTTCATCACATTTACCAAGCTCTGGGAAAGATCTTTTGCAAAGTGCAACTTCCCCTGTGCAACAGTCTATCTGCCTTTAGTAATCAACCCCAAAGCAGCAACTTCTGCTCAAGTCAGCAATAAGCCCTTCTTCTTCAGTGCATCATTTAACAAACGCCAGAGCATCTAATGGCCACTGAAGTTTTGGCATTGGCCAAGGCCAAGTTTAATATTCACTTTTTTTCCCCAGAGCTCTCCCTGGCTGACATCATTCAACCCAAATCCTCTGCTCCCAGGTTGTCCTGGACCTGACCCAGCCTGTTATTGGATTGAAAAGAGAAGCAGCACAGTGATGAGCTCCACTACAGGTTACTGTATAGTGATTTCCGCCTGACCCTACCTCTTGCCTACATACAGATTACTGTGATAGCTGCCTTACATGACCCTTCCCTGAATACAAATTACTCATGGAGATAGCTGCCTGACTTGACCTCTTGCGTGGATACAGATTACTATAGTGACTTCTACCTGACCCGACCTCTTGCATGAGTACGGTTTACTCTAGTGATCGCTTCCTGACCCGACCTCTTGCTTGGATACAGATTACTCCAGTGATCACTTTCTGCGCTAACCCTTGCCTGAATAACAGGTTACTCTACAGATTGCTGCCTGACCTGACTTTCTGCCTGTATACAGATTACTCTAATGATAGCTACCTGACTGAACCTCTTGCCTGGATACAAATTACTCTAGAGATAGCGGCTTGACTTGACCCCTTGCCTGGACACAGATTTCGCTTGTGATTGCCACCTGACCTCTTGCTTGGACACAGATTACTCCAGTGATAGCTACCTGACCTGACCTCTTGCCTTGATGCAGATTACTCTAGTGATAGCTACCTGACCTAATCTCTTGCCTGGATACAAATTACTCTAGTCTAGAGATAGCGGCTTGACTTGACCTCTTGCCTGGACACAGATTTCTCTAGTGATAGCTATCTGACCTGTCCTCTTGCCTGGATACAAATTGCTTTGGAGATAGCTGCCTGACTCAACCTCTTGCCTCAATACAGATTACTCTAGTGATTGCCGCCTGACTGGACCCCTTGCCTGGACACAAATTACTTTAGAGATAGATATCTGACTGGACCTCTTGCCTGGACACAGATTATTCTAGAGACAGATGCCGGACTTGACCTCTTGCCTGGACACAGACCCAACCTCTTGCATGAATACTTTTTCCTTTAGTGAACGCTTCCTGACCTGACCTCTTGCCTGGATACAAATTACTCCAGTGACCACTTCCTACCCTGACCCTTGCCTGGATAACACATACACTACTGATTGCCACCTGCCCTGACACTTGCTTGGATTAAAGACTCTGTCCTTGACGGCTACACCTCAGTCCTGACCACCACAGACTTGACAACCAGGACCTAGTTCTGGTCACCCTTGCATACAGTACATGCCTTGAATAATTTCTGCATCATAAAGCCATCTGACCCATGGTACATCTCTCTAAAGGGGTTCCTGGGAAGCGATCCAATTCTACGAATACAGCGCATTGCCTTAAGTACTGGGGGCATCCAAGTACTAGCACTGTAGGCATACTAACTTTAGGGAAAAGGCAGCTAATGTAGGTGAAACTGTGCAGAAGTCTCGCTATTTTGTAGAACCAGTAAACCTTATACAGATCGCACGCCAGATTCATCCTCAAGAGCAGATAGTGAGGGAGGCCGGCAGAATAATGAGGAGGCTCTCCTAATTACGTTGTAGAACAACACTGCTAAAATGTAAAAACTGTTAATAGGGAATATTGATTTCACTGGTCACATCAGCTGGTTCTGCCTCGCTCGTTAATATAATATAATACAGTCAAATATATTGTGTAGCCCAGGTACAATCCTTCCAGACTAACCGCAAGAAAAATTTACAGAAACAAGAGGCAGTCATTCTAGAGAATAATGAGAATTTGTAACCATGGCATTTTCCCACCGGAGAATAAAGCAGTTATCAGCCCAGCACAGACACGGGACCCCAGATGGACGTCTATTGAACAGAGGGTCAAATACGTCTTGGACCATCATCAAGGACAATGGATTGACATGATGGGAGCTAGCACAAGAAAAGCCGCTTAAAATATAATACTATATGGAGAAACTAGATTAAGTGGTTGCAAGAAAAATGGTCGCAATAATGAACCATGAATTTTTAAACCTGAGTCTTTACAAATATTTGAAATTCAGTCTGCAGAAGAGATTGACTTGAGGAGTTTAAAATGATCTGTTACTCAGTTCTTGAGACTAAACACTATGGGGGTTATTTACTAATGCCAAATCCACTTTGCACTACAAGTGCAAAAGGCACTTGAAATTTGCACTGAAAGTGCACTTGGAAGTGAAGTCGCTGTAGATCCGAGGGGGACATGCAAGGAAAATAAAAAACAGCATTTTAGCTTGCACATGATTGGGTGATAAAATCAGCAGAGCTTCCCCTCTTTCCAGATCTACCCCTCAGATTTATAGCGACTGCACTTCCAAGTGCACCTTCAGTGCAATTTCCAGTGCACTTTGCACTGGTAGTTTGCACTTGTAGTGCAAAGTGGTTTTGCCTTTCGTAAATAACCCCCTTTGTCTCTTCTGTAATTGGATACTTACTGGCCTGCTTATAGCCTTCTATTATATGTAAAGTGAGCTGCACTGGAATAACTTACTCTTGTGCGCATACGCAGGATCACGACAATCAGTGGATTTGCCTTTGGTAAATAACCCCCTATATCAAGTTGAAGAATCCCTTGGGTTTGTGTTGATGAGCAAATGCTGCTTGCTTTCAGGTGGACTCCGCTTGCATTTGACATATGTTAAGATGTTTCTGGGATCATTTTGAGGTCATTGATGGATGCATTTGACTTGTAGTTGATGTTCTTTTGACCTGAGTTTGACCTTCTAAGCGTCATCAAGTCACCTTTTGTGTTCCTATTGGCTTGTATGGAAAGAGAAAAAAAATGCCCCATAGCGGCCACTCTGCTGTACTCTCATCAGAGTTCAGACTGGCCGAGCTATGAACATACATTTTATATATAAATAATTCTAAATGTGCTTTAAACCAAGCCACCCCTCTGTAGCTGCAGGCACTCTGGAGCAATTAATTTTCAAATTTCAGAGCAGAGCAGATGCCAACAGCTAAGCTCATCCTGCTTCTATTTCTAAGCAGCGACTCAGCAATAGGAAGAGGACAGGGTAGCCTTGCAGTGAGGATTTCTACAGAATCCAGCAGCCTGCACTCTGTGGGACATACAGTGAGCCATGGCTCGGCAACCTACAGCTCACGGACCCGGCCTACTGCCGTTAAATGTCCAGCCCGTCAGTGCACGTAATGAATTCACATGCACCCGGCCCGCGGACATTTTAAGTAAGAGCGGAGCAGGAGCAGGAAGCTGAATGAGAACAGGGGAGACACACACAGCAGTGCTGATAATACAGCCTGAGCTTCCGGAGTTAACTTTCCAGGTGATTGGTTCCTAGGTGGTCCTAGCAACCAATCACCTGCTTGTTAATATGAAAAATTAAATCCGGAAGCTTCCTCTGTCTAAGGCTTAATGTACACGGGACAATTTACAACCTCTCCTGAACGATTTAATTTGACAGATCGTAAACAACATTTAAGAACGTCCGTTTTTGCCGTGTTTACATGCAGCGTTGCGTTTAGGAGCATTTTAAAAAAAAAATATGTATTTTTTTCCAAATAGTCAAAAATGTATCTCCATTGAAAATGCCTGTAAATACAGCTAAATGCAAGTTACCGCGTTTACACGCGTTTGCAAGCCGTTACAAGCAATTGGCATTTCAAATGACTCCGAATATAATTCTTTCCAAAAAAATGCTTCTAAACTCAACTGCCTAGAAATTACTATAAATGACCCTGTGTACATGTACTGATAAAATAACAGAGGAGAGTTCAGGGACAGCTGAAAAAAAAAGGCCCAACTGCTCCTAAACATTCATTTACCAGCAGCAGTGTACATGAGGCCTTATCGGTGCTGCTGCAGGTCTCTCCCATGTTCTCATTCAGCTTCCTGCTCTGCTCCATTTTCCTTCCTTCATGAGGCAAGGTAGGAAAGGGCAGAGCTGCGGGGGGGGGGGGGCTGTGTAATATGCAGGGGGGCTATGTAATGTAAAGAGGTCCCGAGGTGCAGGGTCTGTGTAATGTAAAGGGGTCCAGAGGTGCAGGGTCTGTGTAATGTAAAGGGGTCCCGAGGTGCAGGGTCTGTGTAATGTAAAGTGGTCCAGAGGTGCAGGGTTTGTGTAATGTAAAGGGGTCCAGAGGTGCAGGGTCTGTGTAATGTAAAGGGGTCCCGAGGTGCAGGGTCTGTGTAATGTAAAGGGGTCCCGAGGTGCAGGATCTGTGTAATGTAAAGTGGTCCAGAGGTGCAGGGTCTGTGTAATGTAAAGGGGTCCAGAGGTGCAGGGTCTGTGTAATGTAAAGGGGTCCAGAGGTGCAGGGTCTGTGTAATGTAAAGGGGTCCCGAGGTGCAGGGTCTGTGTAATGTAAAGTGGTCCAGAGGTACAGGGTTTGTGTAATGTAAAGGGGTCCAGAGGTGCAGGGTCTGTGTAATGTAAAGGGGTCCCGAGGTGCAGGGTCTGTGTAATGTAAAGGGGTCCCGAGGTGCAGGATCTGTGTAATGTAAAGTGGTCCAGAGGTGCAGGGTCTGTGTAATGTAAAGGAGTCCAGAGGTGCAGGGTCTGTGTAATGTAAAGGAGTCCAGAGGTGCAGGGTCTGTGTAATGTAAAGGGGTCCAGAGGTGCAGGGTCTGTGTAATGTAAAGTGGTCCAGAGGTGCAGGGTTTGTGTAATGTAAAGGGGTCCAGAGGTGCAGGGTCTGTGTAATGTAAAGTGGTCCAGAGGTGCAGGGTCTGTGTAATGTAAAGGGGTTCAGAGGTGCAGGATCTGTGTAATGTAAAGTGGTCCAGAGGTGCAGGGTCTGTGTAATGTAAAGGAGTCCAGAGGTGCAGGGTCTGTGTAATGTAAAGGAGTCCAGAGGTGCAGGGTCTGTGTAATGTAAAGGGGTCCAGAGGTGCAGGGTCTGTGTAATGTAAAGGGGTCCAGATGTGCAGGGTCTGTGTAATGTAAAAGGGTCCAGAGGTGCAGGGTCTGTGTAATGTAAAGGGGTCCAGAGGTGCAGGGTCTGTGTAATGTAAAGGGGTCCAGAGGTGCAGGGTCTGTGTAATGTAAAGGGGTCCAGATGTGCAGGGTCTGTGTAATGTAAAAGGGTCCAGAGGTGCAGGGTCTGTGTAATGTAAAGGGACCAGAGGTGCAGGGTCTGTGTAATGTAAAGGGGTCCAGAGGTGCAGGGTCTGTGTAATGTAAAGGGGTCCAGATTATTATCTTCATTTATTAGCAGGTGATCGCGGCTCTCCATGCATTCACATACATTGAATCCGACCCTTAAGTGGAAAAAGGTTGCTGACCCCTGCAGTAAGCAATGCAGCTAAAGTTGTAAGGAATATATATATATATATATATATATATATATATATATATATATTTATTTATTTTTTGCCAAAATTGAGCTTTAGGCCTCACGCTACACACTATAAAAATGCCAGTAGCGCTGTAGAATTCATTTTTGCATTCTAGTTTTTTAGCATTTGCATTTTTTTGTGTTTTCTTTCATCAAAACTATATTCTCACAAAAGCTTTAGGCTCAAAAATGCTAATAAATGCCCTGAAGCTGCGTTTTGCTACTTTTTAATTTTTTTTAGAGTTAGAGCGTTTTGACAGCTGAAAAACTCCTCTTCAAAAATGCAGCCTGAAAACGACCATGCCAAAAAAACTCTGATAAAAGCCTATGTGTGCATGGACACATAGAATACCATGGTGGGGAGTTTACTGGCTGTAATAAAAAAAAAAACGCCTGATGCCCAAAAAAGCAAGTAAGTAAAAATGCCCAGTGTGCAAGAGGCTGTAAGAGATTCAGGCACACTGGACGTTAAAATAACATTATAAAAATGACAGTAGTTTTGCTACTGGCCAGTAGTGATTCTTTCAACATTTTTTTACGTTTTTGCAATAGCGTTTATTAGAGTTTTTAGTGTTTTTCCACATTAGTGTTTTTTAGAGTTTTTTTTTTTCTTCCAATGGATCAAAAATGTTAAAAAAAACACTGGTGAGCCACATTTTTGAGTGTTTATCCACGTTCATCAGCGTTTCGAGTTTGTTGTGGTCAGAAAAACGACTCCTGAATGAAATTTTATGGCGTTCAGAAAACAGCCTATAAACTTCGCTGCTGATAAACATCCAAAAACGCCCATGTGGGCATGTACACAAAGGATAAAATAGAGAGGAGTTTATGGGCTGTTAAAAAAAAAAAATGCCCAAAAACGGGTGTTTATGAGCTCCAGTGTGCATGGAGCCTCCAAGCCCCAGTAATGAGTCATTTTAAGATAGAACGGTTGTTCTCGGATGGCAACATTCAGCCACATTTTAGCAGACAGATTCCTGTAGCATTCTGGGTACATTTTCCAGTCTAGTGATGCTTCCCTGCAGGTGAAAATCAGGAGAATGAATATGTAGGTCAGGATTTGGGCCGCCATCATCTCTATTCAAGGTATTTTAATGAAACCCGTCGAGCGCTGAGCAGTCCCAGGACAGAACGAGCGGCAATATGTTCTTGACAATGATGGGTTTAGCTATGCACATCTTGGCGATAAGGCTTCCTAGCACTGTGCTGCTCATCGTTAATTCCCTCCTTCCATATGCTGCTTAGATTAACGCCATTCTGCTAAAATCTTTCTGGGACGGGGGGAGGGGGGGGCTGAGGTAATTACTTGTGATAGCTGTCATTCCGCGGTTTTGGATTAAATCCCAGCATATTGATTTCTGACAGCTAACTGAAGAAGACGAGACTCTTCTCGTGGAAAGGGCTGAGAGTGGCTGGATCGTGACATCCGACCTCTCGGCTGCAGCCCGGGATCAATAGATGCTAATGTAAGCTAATGAACAATTTGCTGTTTGATCAAAGAAATTCATGTTATACGGTTACATATTACAGCTATGGAGGTGTCGCATAACTGACTGTATGCAGATACCTACGCTACGGGCCGGATTTATAATAGGACAGATGATCGATTCGCTGATTATTTTCGCCACTGGAAACCCTGGCGGAAGAAAGTACATTTGCTTGCTGACGCACTGCCTTCGTTGTGACCCTTTGTTTTCCAAGTCATATGGCAGATAGTAAAATTCACAGTCCCTGATCACTTTTAAAGCTGAAGTCTAAGCAGGTATAAAAGATACAAAATGAATGCAACTTTATATCCATGAACTCTTTTGCCACCAATGTATGCCATATTTCGGTGGCTTTGGCGGGGGGGGGGGGGGGGGGGTAGGTGAGCCGCAGCTGCCAGGAGTATGTGGAAATCTGAAAAGCAGACTGTTGGCGGTCAGCAGGGCTGGCACAAGGGGTGGGGCAGGAGGGGCAGCTGTCCTGGGCACTGTATTGTGAGGTGGGGGGGCAACACAAGGAGATTGGAGGGGAGATTTGTGTTGGAAGGGGTAATTTGAGAGGCAGCAGGGGGTAGAAATTAGGGGGGGTTTGAGGGGTGGAGAGGATGTGTATTCGAAGGGGAAATTTGAGGAGCAGAGGATTTGTGCCAGGAGCAGTGATTATTTTGGGTGAGTTTGTGTTGCGGAGGTTCGAGGAGATAGAACTTGAACTGTGACAAGGGATGGGGGAAAAGATTTGTGCTGGGAGGGCAGATTTCAGCAGGGGACGGATTTGTCCTGGGAGGAGATGGAATTCACGTTTAGAGGGTAAGCATGTATTAGTGATCAATTTTCTTTTTGGGGTGGGGGGGTGCAGGTTGATATGTTCGCCCTGGGATCTAGATGACCTTGTCCCGCCACTGGCTACCAGATGCAGCCATCACCGCGGGCAGTGCCCCCCCCCCCACACACACACAAACACACATGCCCCTGCCATGTTTTCCAGTCCTGAGTGTCCATTGGCGGACCTGAGATCAGCATGGTGGGTGCTGCCAGGTAGAGGGGAAGGTCAGTCAACTTTTTTTCGCTGATCTCCCCTTCCTGTTGCTGACTTGGCAGAGATGTGTAAAACGTCACTTCTAGGTCCTGGCACTATTGGTTTGAGAAGAATATAATGCAGTGTGATCTACACACCATTACATTCATTGAAGGGCAGGTGAGACATCCAGAACCCCTGATGTCCCATTTAAGAGAACTTCATCTAAAAATGCATAACATAGGGGACGTTTTGTTTCCTATGTGATCAAAAAAAGTTTAGTCAAAAATGTTTTTTTTTTAAAGAAAGCGTAAAAAATAAAATAAAAGTTACAACCGACTGGAGGGGGGTGGAATTGGAGGGGGGGGGAGGGGGTTGACCTGGCGACTGACAAGGGAGGGGGTTGTGGGGGATGCTAGGTGACCTGGAGACCGACCGGGGGGATGGTGGCTGTGGGTGCATGGTTTGCCACCCCCCCCCAAAAAACATATACCATCAGCCGCCACTGGTGTTGGGGACTAGGCACATGCTGCAAAACACAGTCAGGGTCTGCGGATAAGTAATTTGAGACTGTTAAACATCACTGCCGTTCCACATCACTGCCATGCCAGACTTTTTAAACTTGAATGCTTCCAATTACCCCCCCCCCCCCCAAAAAAAGAGCGAGAAAAGGAATGGCAAACAAAGCAAAAACAAAAAGCCCTGTGTATGCTCCACTTACACGAGGCAAAGGACTCTCTTGCTCTAACCCCATAACCCCATGTGATTACACCGATTCCCTGAGTAACCAATCACCAAGCACCAGTGCTGTCATGTTGGAAGACGGGGAGTAAAGTAAATAATCATCCCCATACCAGAAAAGACCAGTTATTTCTCTGTGTGGTTGGTGGACCACCATAAAGAGGAACTGTCACTTTACCCAACATTTGAGAAAACTAGGACCAATTGAATGCACTATGTAGAAAAAAATAAATAAATAAATAGAAGGCTGTATATATACAGAGAAAAGCGAGCCAGATAACGAGGTTAAGCCTTGACCATCCAATATCCTCACACAAACTCAGGGAATAGAAAACATTGTAATTAGACACCTAAAATAAGAAACATTAAGTACGGTATTAACGCTGATTCTCAGTGAGTCAGTGTTGTCCATATTTAATCAATTATTCAGTAATAGTACTTGAGAAATTTTACATACTAATGAGTCCTCACATGCATTGTGTAAATTCATCATTCCAGGTAACACATGGAACCTTTCTTTGCCATGCAAATGAATCATCAAATGGAAATCCCTATTGTGATAGACAACGGAAACATTCCCGGTATTGGTTCACAAAGGTCAATACGCACGGTGTACTGAGAAAGGCAGCTATGATTCTTCCATCCATGAGAATGGCACTTATGATCTGGGGAAATAGCTCCTACAATACCCTATTTTGACCTTTGCTAAGCAAAGTTCTAAAAGTAAAGTGTAGACACTCATATCAACCAATAAACAATCAACCACACCAATTCGATTGACATGACGATGATGCGAAATTTTATTTATTTTAATTGATTTCGGGATTGACGCAAGTTCATGTGATTCCAAACATATTCACAGTCTTTCAAACAAAAACAAAGAAAAATTCCCAGGTCACTTACCAACCAGCCTGCAACAAACAAAATTGTCCTAACAGTTCACGTTAAGAACAAGGGGTTTAGTTTGCACACATTTGGTGGAAGCGGGGGAGGGTGGCACACTGGACACCTTTGTTGCCATTTTGTTATTTGCTGGGTATCTAGTGTGTCTTTAAGGAGGAGTGGGCTCCCTTCAGGCAAACCTGCCCTTAATCCATCTATTATTATATATGTACTCCTACTATGGAGGCTCTCAAAATATATAGAGTTAAGAGCTTATAGTTATAGAGCAGATAATACTGGGGTGCCTTACCACATCCTCTGCAGCTTACTCATTTATTTGCAAATGTGTGCAAACGTTTTTAATGTGAACTGTTATGCCCCGTACACACGAGAGGACTTATGTCCGACAGACCTCCAAAGGAGTTCCGACGGAGTTCCGACGGAGTTCTGGCGGAGTTCTGGCGGACTTTTCGACCGAACGGACTTGGACACACACCATCACACCAAACTCCGACGGAGTCGAACGTGATGACGTACGACTGGATTCGAATAAGGAAGTTCATAGCCAGTAGCCAATAGCTGCCCTAGCGTCGGTTTTAGTCCGTCGGAGTAGCATACACACGAGCGGATTTTTCGAAGGGGACCGGGTCCAGCGGAGTTCCGTCGGGAAAATTTGAAGCATGCTTCATTTCTAAAGTCCGTCAGACTTTGGCGAATCAAAAGTCCGTTGCAGCCCACACACGATCGGATAGTCTGACGGACACAGTCCGTCGGAGTTTGGATGTTGAAAAGTCCGCTCGTGTGTACGGGGCATTAGACAGGACAATTCAGTTTGTTGCAGGCTGGTTGGGAAGTTGAGCTGGGAATTTTTCTTTGTTTTTTATTTTACATCTATTGCCCATCCACGTGTCAGTGGGAGGAATTGCACTCCATCATTGGTTTCACTGGGCCCCATTGTTGGTATCATTGGGAGGCATTTTGCCCCATCTTTGGTCTTCTTGGGAAGGATTGTGGCCCATTGTTGGTATCATTGGGAAGAATTGTGCTCCATCTTTGGTCTTCTTCGGAAGAATTGTAGCCCATTGTTGGTATCATTGGCAGGAATTCTGCCCTTTCATTGGTGTCGGTGTAGAGAATTAGCCCTTATTGTTGGTATCGGTGGATGAAAATAGTGCCCCAAGGGCTAGATAAAAGCAAGTAAAGGGCCACATCTGGCCCCAAAGCCAAAGCTTGGAGACCACTGCTTTAGAGTAAAGTCTTTGGAATGGTGCAGATTTTCAGTCTGTGGAAAAAGCAGGCCAGTGTGTACCCTAGTTTCGGCACTGACAATTCCTTGAGTAGACCACAGCTAAAGCCATATAGTAAAGCTAGCCAGTAGCTATATACTGGTATCATTTACTTCAAAAATTGTCATTTGGCAAATACCTATTCACTTTTCTAATTGTTAGTGTGGTCAAAACAGCCAATCGTGTTCAACCACAGTGACAAGGAAAGTCAAAATGAAAAAGATGGACATTTTTCTTGTTTCCCATCCTATGAAACAAAATTCTAACGGTGAATGCGATTTCCATTTGAAATCACATTTTCTTCCATCTATTCAGAAATCAATTGTTACGATTCAGAACATTGTCATTGCAACTGAATTTTTTAGGACTGTCATATGAATTATGTATAGTCAATGAAAGTGAAGGTGAACTTTTTATAAAGGTCAATATATGCGAGTAAAATATGCTAAGAAGGAACCCTGTATTCATTGTTTATCTGTAAAATATATATATATATTTTTTTTTTACAAATAAAAACAAATTGTATAAAATATCAGTTTTTAGAACTTTCAAAAAAGTTTGGACAAAATCTCAGAAAAACAATTACAGTTAACCTTTAACATTTGAGAGTAATATTACACTCACATGCGGGTATAGCTGTGTTTACTGATGCATGTAACTGAAATCAGTGTTATCTGTTCGGTCCTCTTTCACGCTATCACATTGGATGGATGGTAATGCCATCTTCCAGAAACAATAGGTCAACAAGCCATCTTAGCACCCAATACATTGTCACCTCCCTGTACATCCCCAAGTGCCACCATGGTAATCAAACAAATTAACCAATTGTTAAAACTATGTGTGTCTGAAAAGTATTCAAGATATGAGTTAATGCTCCATCACCCCACATTAGTCTCACAGGCTTCAGAAAACTTTACCTAGCCATAAAGGCAGGGCCATTTTTAAGGCAGAGTAAAAGGGGCAGCTGCCCTGGGCCCTGTCATTGTTGTGGGGACCAAAGCAGCTGCCTTATACTTGCCAACTATCCCAGTTTAAATTCCCTTGTCCCTTGAAGTTTTAGTCCCTTGCTTTGTCCTGATATCTCAGTGTAAAGTGCTGCTATTAATGCTGCCCAGCTCTGCATTATTGTTGTGTACAGATGACTCACCTGCAGACCCCGTGTTTACATGTAAATAACCGGCATTCATATGTAAATAGCTGCATCCGGCCGCATAGATATGTAAATAAAGGGGCATTCATATGTATATCACGCCCCCTGCAGTGAGGAGATGATGTGTTGTAACCTCTAGCAACCAATCAGTGAGCAGTATTACTGTACAATAATCTCTAGCAACCAATCAACAAGCAGAAATCATGTGCTGTAACATCTAGCAACTAATCAGTGAGCCGTAATGTGTGATGTAACCTCTAGCAACCAGTCAGTAAAGGTAATGATACACTGTAACCTCTGACAACCAATCGCAATCGCTTCCTGATCTGTTACAGTAAACTGCTTTTAAGTCTAGCTGCTATTTATTGTATGTCTCAGAGCAGGTGGAGAGTGAAACTGTATGGGGGGCCCCAAGAAAACGTTTGTCCAGGGTCCAATCACTATTAAAGATGGCCCTGCATAAATGGCTAGCAGAGGATGGAAGGGGAAAACACTAACTATGGAAAAAAGGCAATGCTGAGTCTGAGCTTAGTTGGACCTGAAGCTAAAAATGGGAGATTCGATACATTATGGAGAACATCTAGTAATGTTAATTGTGGTAAAGCAGTACCCTTACAAAATCACTTTTTTGTCTTCAATTGCTCCAAAAAAATAGCGATGCACTTATTGTTCCTAGACACTCCTGTGGCTTGAGCCTCATAGCTGTATATCTGCAGTGTGAGACCATCTAAGGCACTGCTGCCTCTGACTACCAGTCTCACCAGATTTGGTTTGAGACTTGATGATGTAGCTACTATGCTGCTCACGGTCTTCCTTGCTGGAAAGCAAACTCTACCTGAGGACCTGCAGTGCAAGAATCTCCCTGCTTAATAAAGCGGAGTTTCACCCAAAATTTGAGCTTATGCTTTAAGGCCTCCTCCCCGGCTCCTGTTTGCGAAACTGAGATTTTGGGGGAGCCTTAGGCAATCAGAAGCGGAAGCTCCCCTTTCCGAAGTCTTCTGGGACACATGACAGAAGACTTTGGGACCAGTTACACTCGCGCATGCGCAGCTGCCACAGCTCGGTGCCCATAGTAGAGATGTTGGCGCCGCCAAGGGAGGACACGGCTGCAGCGAGTGGCTGTTTATTAAAAGTCAGCAGCTACAGTTTTTGTAGCAGCTAACTTTTAATAAACAAATGACTGGAACTTCGCTTTAAATTTGTGGATCTTTGCTTTATGAACCTCTGCTGCTGCTTCTTGAATATTGCCCCACCACTGATGTGGTCATGGTGAAGCGATCATGTTTAATATATAATTTCTGTCGCCCTGCCCTCATCCTTTAGGACGTCCTACGACCCTGCATCTACTTTAAATAAATAAAATTATATATACCCTAAATAGGAACTTCACCCAAATGGGCAAGTTCACTCTTCTCCCCCACCCCCTCATATTTGAAACGCTAATTTTTTGGGAGGGGGGGGGGGCGGGTATCTAGTTTTCACAGTTGCTCGCTCTCACTTTCACTTGGATTGCCTAGTTATGTAATAATTAAGAGCCCAGACTGTTATGATACCTTACCAGGGGGTGTGTATAGGACAGCCAGGGCTAACAGGAAGTGGTATGGATTATGCTAGACATAATTCACCATGTAAGAAGGCTGGCATTGGTTTGCAGATAGGTAGTCCCGTCAGGGATAGTGTTGGGAGGTAACGTCCTGCCTTTTAATTTTAACAGAAGCTGATCTTTTTAATTTTTTTTTTCTTGCTCAAAGGGGAGTTGAGTTTTAAGTAAGTCAAAAGGATCAACTTGTTTGTGCAACCAGCCTGAGCTTAAGGTTCATTAAGCCATTTACCTAATTGGAAAAGCCCTTTCCGCTTCCTTAACATCATTACACTGAAATCTTCTTTTTCTCGGCCTTGTTAAAATGGAATATCTTCTTTATCTTAAACCATGCCTCAGCTCAAACTTCAGAATAGTGAAATAAAGTTCACTTTGTGTCTTTTGTAATCTCTGAGAGAAACATACATAACTGATTAGACAAGGGGAAGTTCTTGTTATATGAAAGAAGTGTGTTCTCACAGGGACAAGAAGTGAGTAAAATCTCCCTAATGGGGTCAGAGACAAAAATAAAAAGAAACTCAAATAATATAAGTCCAAGCTGCACTAGCACCCAATCACCATATTTATTTAAAGGGGGCACAGCTATTGGTGGTACTTTATGAATACAATGATAGAGAGCCAACACATAAGAAAAATATTTGGGTGCGATTTCACTATAAAAATCTTTAGCCATCACTAGAAGAATCACTAGCAGAAGGAAGGAGGTCCTGATTCCTCTATATAGATCTTTAGTCATTGCTAGAGGGGTCACCAGTAGGTGGAAGAAGGTCCTGATTCCTCTATATAAATCTTTAGCTATCACTAGAGGGGGTCACCAGAAGAAGGAAAGATGTCCGGATTCCTCTATATAAAACTTCAGTTATCACTAGATGGACCACTAGCAGGAGGAAGGAGGTCTAGATTCCTCTATATAGATCTTTAGTTATTGCTAGAGGGATCAACGGTAGGTGGAAGGAGGTCCTGACTCCTCTATATAAATCTATATTTATCACTAGAGGAATCACCAGTAGGTGGGAGGAGGTCATAATTCCCTTATATGGATCTTTAGTTATCACTAGATGGATCACTAGCAGGAGGAAGGAGGTCTAGATTCCTCTATACAGAGCTTTAGGTATCGCTAGAGGGATCACCAGTAGGTGGAAGGAGATCCTGATTCCTCTATATAAATCTCTAGTTATCATTAGAGGAATCACCGATATGTGGGAGGAGGTCTTGATTCCCCTATATGGATCTTCAGTTATCACTACATTGATCACTAGTAGGAGAAAGGAGGTCCAGATTCCTCTATATAGATCTTTAGTTATCGCTAGAGGGATCACCGGTAGGTGGAAGGAAGTCCCGATTCCTCTATATAGATCTGTAGTTATCACTAGAGAGATCACAAAATTGCAAAAAAAGTTATTAAGAAGACAGAACGAGTTCAGACCAGAGACGGGCAACAAAAATGGTTTCCAGTCTGCTGCAAGTACATCCCCACCACCAGGCGCCCTGGTGAAGAAGCAGTTTGGGGCTTAGACTCCAAGCCCTGGGAAACCCAAGTTGGTCTTCTCAAAGGGCTCATTACCACCATAGGAACCTGACATAGATGGCTTTTAAGGTATTCTGTGAGAAAGCTTCTATGACATAACTAGTGCTGTGTTGAAGAGGTCCACAGACATCAATATCAGCCTAGAAACCGAAACCCAAACTGAATAAATTGCCGTAAAGCTAACTCTCTGGGGACAGCAAGAACATGGAGAAAAAATGGACAAACAATCTATTCGGTTGGACGCAAATGAGCCGCAATTGGATAAACATGCACTTATTCTTCATTTTCAACAAGTGAGATATTTTTCAAGAGACGTCTCATGTACTGTATGGTGTTGTGACATCTCTGACATATGGCAGATCCAGGCACATCCATTGAGGTTTTGGATGTAGCTCTTCAACAGATGTTGGGTACTTTGCCTCCTGTATGTACGAGCATTACACTTTCCTTGTTGGTGAACAGAACAGAGACGGGATTCCAGAACTTTGTGTTTTCAGCACAATTAGGCTGACTGAAACCGTAAAGTGCTTTCATGAAGTGCTCCCCTCTGCTCGTTTGATCGTGAAGCCTTTATTGAGAATGCTTTGATCCGATGCACCACACCTATGGTACATTTGATCGCCTGGGTACCGCTTTACTACAAAGCAGAGAACAGACAGTCTTCTCCTGGCTAGAAATCATTAGCAGTTCAGACGGGTAACACAATACACGGCTCTTCTCCACGGGCGGGCAAAGAGTCCCGGGTACACATCCAGCTGTCCTTAACATACTGGGATTTACTACATAAAGATGTGTGCCAATATGAGATCTCAAACAATTAACATAGATCTTTATCTAGAAGTATCTTTAAGTATTAAACAAAAAATCTGCAATTGCTTAATAGTAAAAAGTGTAGAGCCACACGCAATGGGTGTAGATTCACAATTACCAAAAGTATTGGGATGCCTGCCTTTACAGGCACATGATCTCTAATGGCAATCCCGTCTTAGTCTGTAGGGTTTAATATTGAGTTGGCCCACAATTTACAGCTATAACAGCTTCAACTCTTCTGGGAAGGCTGTCCATAAGGTTTAGGAGTGTCTATGGGAAAGTTTGACTATTCTTCCAGAAGTGCATTTGTGAGTTCAGGCATCGATGCTGTACGAGAAGGCCTGGTTCACAGTCTCTGCTCTGATTTATTCCAAAGGTGTTCTATTGGGTTGAGGTCAGGGCTCTGTGCAGGCCAGTCAAGTTCTTCAACCCCAAACTCACTCATCCATGTCTTTATGGACCTTGCTTTGTGCACTGGTCCAAATCCTTTGGTGGAGAGGGGATTATGGTGTGGGGTTGTTTTTCAGGGGTTGGGCTTAGCCCCTTAGCTCTTAGTTCCAGTGAAGGGAAATCTTAAGGCATCGGCATTTTTTTTTGGACAATTTCATGCTCCCAACTTTGTGGGAACAGTTTGGGGATGACCCCTTCCTGTTCCAACATGACTGCGCATCCGTACACAAAGCAAGGTCCATAAAGACACGGATGAGCGAGTTTGGCGTAGAGGAACTTGACTGGCCTTGACAGAGTCTTGGCCCTTAACCCAATAGAACACCTTTGGGATTAGAGTGGAGACTGTGAGCCAGGCCTTCTCCACCAACATAAGTGCCTGACCTATCAAATGCGCTTATGAAAAAATGGTCAAACTTTCCCATAGACACACTCCTAAACCTGGTGGACAGCCTTCCCAGAAGTGTTGAAGCCGTTATAGCTGCAAAGGGTGGGCCAACTCAATATTGAACCCTGTGGACCATGACTGGGATGCCATTAAAGTTCATATGCGTGTAAAGGCAGGTGTCCCAATACTTTTGGTAATATCGTGCATACAAAATAACACCTATACCTAAAATAAAACCAAAAAATTGCAGCGCTCATCAAAATAAAGAAAAGACAACACCCATACAGATTGAGAATGCCCAAATAAGTAGATAATTAAACAAATAATCAGTAGTGGTCTGAAAGTTCATTAAGAAGGGGATCCTAGGAATGCTTGGTACAATCCTTCACCAAAATGACCCACCATGTGTCTCCTCCACCTTGGGCAGAAATGCAAACTTACCAGACACTGTTGCTGTCTATGAAAAGTAGAACAGCTAAATACGCTCATTACGGGAGAATCATCTCAATAAGGGAACTGGTCATTTCATCCTTTAGTGTCTGATACAGTAAGCACAGAATTCTTTCTCTCTTTAGGAATCCACAATCTCAAGGAATCCAGCAACTCCCATCAAAGCCAAATCACAAACAACAAAAATAAATATCATAATGATATAGTAGAAATTGTGATCTATTCCCTACCATTAAGAAAGAAAAATCCACAAATTCAGTAATATTCCATCATCTAATGACTGGAATGAATGTCAATGGGGTTACATTTAGAATAACATTCAGCAGATTGTTTAACTTTACAAGTGTGCATACAATTCCTGGCAGAATACAACATGAGCTGTATTGGATTTCCGCCAGACATATTGTTTGGTGTTAAGGCCAAATAATTCAATTTAGTCTCATGTGACCATAATGCCACGTACACCCGACCGGTTTTTCTATCAGAATAAACTCTTGACGGTCTTTCTGACGGAGTTCTGTCGGAGTTCCGCTGAAACTGACTTGCCTACACACAATAACACCAAAGTCCGATCGTTTAGAACGCGATGATGTATAGCAGGACTAGAAAATGAAGTTCAATAGCCAGTAGCCAATAGCTGCCCTTGTGTCATTTTTGGTCCCTCGGAATAGCACACAGACGAACGGTTTTCCCGATAGAAATTTATTCCGTCGGAAAGATTTAAAACATGTTCTATTTCTAGGTCCGTCAGAATTTTTGAAAAAAAAAAAAAAAAAAAAAAAGAGTCAGATGAAGCCCACACACGATCGGACTATCCAATGAAATGATTCCGTCTGACTTTTTTTGCCAGAAAGTCCGACACTTTTTTCCATGTGGCCTCAGAATCTTCAAAAGGTGCATTTTGGCAAAGCTCAGTCATGACTGCATGTGGTCTTTCTTACGGAGTGCCTTTTTTTTTTTTTTTTTTTGCAACTCTCCCATACAAGTCCCATTTGTGGAGAATTTGTGATATTGTTGTCACATGCACACAATGACCACGCTGTCATAAATTCCTACAACCGCTTCAGAGTTACTGTAGGCCTCTTGGTATCCTCGCTGACCAGTTTCCTCCTGGCTCTTTTATCCAGTTTGGAGCGATGTCCTGATCCAGGGAGGGTCTGTGTTCTATCAAATACCTTCCACTTCTTAATAATAGACTTTACTCTGCTTCTAGGCATTGGTAAAGCCTTGGAAATTTGTTTGTATTAATCTTCTGACTTGTGCCTGTCCACAACTTTATCCCAGAGATTTTTTGACAGTGCCGCCCGTTGATTGTTTGCTTGAGTTTCACTACCAGAGACTGAAATGCTCCAAGAAAGCTCTTTTCATGCTGAGCTAATCGAAATGACCACAGCTGATCACAGTTGAAAGTTAAATTTGTGTGCCATTGAGAAGATGACTAGCTACAGTATCCTGATTGAGTTTACAAGTCATTTTTAGGAAGGGGGGGGGGATCCTTTTTCCAAATCAGTGATTCTGATTTTTTTTTTTTAATCATTTTTGATTTTTTTACATGTTGGTGTTATATCTTTTACCTGGATGTTATAGGCTGCAGTAAATACAGCTGGATAAAATAAAAACTGTGTGTCTTCACTTCAGGCTGCAAAGCAACCAAATGTGATTTTAAAAGAGGGGTGATTTGTTTCTATACCCACTATACAGTGAGGGAAAAAAGTAATTGATCCCCTCTTGATTTGCCCACTGACAAAAAAAAAGTATCAGTCTATAATTTTAATGGTAGGTTTATCTTAACAGTAAGAGACAGAACAACAAATTTCAGAAAAACGCATTTTAAAAAGTTATAAATTGATTTGCATTTTTATGAGTGAAATAAAAATTTTGACCCCTTGGCAAAACATGACTTCGTATTTGGTGCCAAAACCCTTGTTGGCAATCAGAGGTCAGACATATCTTGTAGTTGGCCACCAGGTTTGAACACATCTCAGGAGGGATTTTATCCCACTCCTCTTTGCAGATCCTCTCCAAGTCATTAAGTTTTGAGGCTGATGTTTGAGAACCTCGAACCTTCAGCTCCCTCCACATATTTTCTATGGGATTAAGGTCTGGCTAGGTCACTCCAGGACCTTCATGTGCTTCTTCTTGAACCTTGCCTTGGCCGTGTGTTTTGGGCCATTGTCACGCACCCACAACCCACTTTCAATGCCCTGGCTGAGGGGAGGAGGTTCTCACCCAAGGTTTGATGACACATGGCCCCGTCCATCATCCCTTTGATGCGGTAAAGTTGTCCTGTCCCCTTAGCAGAAAAACACCCCCAATGCAAAATGTTTTCACCTCCATGTTTGACAGTGGGGATGGTGTTCTTGGGGCCATACTGTATGTAGTAGCAGATGCAAAACCCTCAGCTCTCACAACCAAAAACTGCCTAGGAAAGATAGTACGAGTATAAATAGTTGCAAATACTTTTTAGCATGTTGGTACGGAACACTTGCATCATTCACAATGAATGGATTCCCCTGTGTGAACTGGGCCATGCATGGATAAACAGATCTGGCTACAAAAACGTAGCACATAAAAAAAGCACTAAACGAGGGAAGTAGATGATCGTTTTCAATCATTTGTTTCAAGGCTCAGCATGCAATCATGTGAGCGATGTACAACACGCTGAACTCTCGGTTACCCCATTTCAGTTCCAGAAGTTCAGCAGTGCATGCCCAGCATATTAGCAAGTCCGACGTAAGAAAAATCATATTAATGATGATCTGCAAGCCAAATTAATGTGCACAGCTAAGAAAAAAAAAAAAAAACACAAGAAGTAATACATAAGGTCAAATTTGAAAGAACATTTGTTCCCTTCATGTTATGCTAAGCAGATTTAAAGGAATTGGGTAAGTCTGGTGAGATTATAAGAAGAATGATTGGATTTCAGCAGCTCTCTGGTGAAGTATCTCTATGGTGCGGGAGCCTCTGACGCCCCAGAATTTCGCTATCTCTACTATGCAGCCGGCAAGTGACTCAAAGGGATTATTATTATGGAGATGGCGGTCTGGGAAAAAAAAATAACAGATGCGTTTACCGGTACTTTGATTTGCAGAAAAAAAATCAGGGATTTTACAGTACTCCGGGCTGGAGATGCATATTAAGTGTGCTTTGTTTCTGTATTGATGTGAGACTCTGTGGGGTATAATTGGGCATAGACAGTGCTTGCTCTTATGTCAGTTAGATGTTTGATTCCAAAAACGTTGTCTGATTTTTATGAGCAGTTTTGTAGTCAGAACTTACCTTCCAGACTTGAAGCTTGCACCTCTCCTATCCTCTTCCTACTGTTGGCAGCAGTGGGTGGCATCCTCAGTTGATCAGCAACAACCTGCTGCTTTGAAGAGTCATACAGCAGCAACTGGAGAACCAATAATGGGATGTGCTCCCTGGAGCTGGTGTCCCGGGGGGGGGCAGAAAAACACTATGGGTTTGGGACTTCACCGAGTTTCACCAGTACTAGGCTACATCACTTGGTACTTTATACATTCTTCTTGAGAGGACCTTCTGGCTAGCTCAGAGCAATGTTTATACAGGGCCAGAAGGTTTGCCTTGTGTAAACGCACATTTTAATTATTTCACTTATTTATCACAACCACTACACTGCAAGTGTGTTTGTTTTTTTTGCACAGTGCCTATAGCCTCGTACACACAATTATATTTTTCGCAGACAAAACCTCTGACTTGTCCAAAGACGTGTGCCTGGATTTTGTCTTGCATACAAATGGCAAGGAATTGTTGGCCTACAAACACTAACGTACTGACGTACTATGTGTTTTTTCAGCTCTTTAGCACCACCCTTTGGGCTCTTTCTGCTAATTCCGTGTCAGTAGAAGTTTGGTAAGTGTTGATTCGTGCTTTTCATTCCGCGCTTTTCATTTCGTTTTTGAACGGCCGTTCGTCAACCAGACATGTTGCAGAATCGAGATAACGTGTTATTTATTATTGGCCTTGGAGTTATTGGTTTGACTCAAGTCCAGTCCAGGAACAGGAGGAGGAGTTGTTCTTGGATGAAAAATTGGTTGCTTTATTAATCGTGACCAATTATGTCATATGCCTTTGCTGCAGGAGCTCCAGGAGAATAATCCAGATGATTTCCGGAATTATCTCCAGATGACGGACCCCTGCTTTCACCAACTCTTGGCATTGTTGACCCCCTATATTAAGAAGCAGGACGCATGCATGAGGCTTTTATTTTATTTTTTGGTTGAATATTAATGATTTGATTTGGTATATTTTATGCACTTTTTGGTTCTATTGGCAGATAGCCTGTCTAATTGTATTTGTTTTATTTTTTTAACGCACAATAAAAAAATTGTGGAGAATAATACTTGGCTATGTGTTTTACTTCAAATGACAGTTTGGGAGTAGGCAATTACATTTAAAAAAAAATACAATGTAAAATTGACAAGGGACACCAACGTAGTTGTATCTTTGATCTTAAAACTACAAGATAATGGAGTTGTGGTAACGCCCAAAAAAAAAAAGCATAATAATATTATTCTTGATATCACTAGAAAAAAAAAGCCTTTGAAAATTTGTTTGTAATAACTCCATCAGTATCACCAGTAAAGCAGCTTCATTACTATCCCAGAAGAGAATGTGCGCTGCATTTCGAGATTTCATAATTTGCCACATCATGAATGTTAATTCTCCATTACGAACGTTAGTTTACAAGACTGACCGCTTCTGGCTCATCCGTGCTTCCAAGCATGTGTGTTTGTACTTTGGACTTTTGTCCGATGGACTTGTGTACACACACTCGGAAAATCCAACAGACATTTGTCCATAAAAATTTTTAAAACTTGCTATCCAACATTTGTCCACGGAAAATCCGGCCACAATTGTCTGATGGAGCATACAGATGTTTGGATTTTCCACCAACAGCCTGTCATCACACATTTCCCATCAGAAAATCCGATCCTGTGTACGAGGCTTAAGAGTGGAGGTTTGTTGGATCTGTGGCCCTCAGGCCTTTTTCCTCTTTCCAACTGAGAGTCTCTTTTTTGGGAAAGCCCACACCAAATACTTGCATGCAAATGTTCAGACAAGAAACATGGAGGAGTGAGCATAGGAATAGTCCCATCAGTCTTGTGTTGCTCCTACACTGTCCAATCAGCAGGCTGTGGGTGGAAAGAGGACACCACTGTATTATATAGACAGTCTATAACCAACAGAGAAAGGAGTGTCATTCACCTGGAGTTGAGCCTTAAAAAGCCATAAGGATCTCTAAGCTCCCATGGAGACTTTTCAAAAGGTTGAGTGGAAGCACTCATTGGGGTAGTCCCCATCAAAGTGCTGTATAGGAGTCAGAAAAGACAGTTTATGGCCAACCTATTCCTGGCACCTTTGACTTTTTCATTCTACACAAGTTTCCGGTCTCCCTTCTGCCTCTCCCTCCCAGAGTTCTGACTGATGTATTTAGGTCTTTGAGTATTTTGTCAAAGGAAGAAGTAGAAAATCATTTTATTACCTGAGGTGACATCCTGACACATGTTCCCAGCATACCTTGTAGCGGGACAGGTTTGCACGGCTTTGCTTCGCTAGGCTGAATTTTCCTGGTGCAGGAGACAAAGCGTGTAACAAAGACACAGAGCTTTTCAAACTCGGGCAGACAATGTCACCTGAGCTCGGGAAATTGCACATCTATTGGCTGTACAATTATAACAGTATCTCAAATGCAGCCTGTCAGGTCATTTCCATACAATCAAATTAGATGCTGAGCTGTGCTGGATTATTTCATAAATTCAGGTGCCAATCATCTGCAAACAAAGGCCAGTGAGGTTTTTCCCCGCCATATTTCTACATTTCAAACAATGGTCCCAGCTAGAAAAAGCCCATTGAATCACGAGTTACAGTTTTTTTTTTTTTTTGCCATTATTGTATAATCTATTCGAATTTATTCATTTATACTCTGGCCATCACCCCACATACTTATACATGATTATTAAATATTTAATAAATAAATAATAACGGTATTCAATAAATAATTTATAATTTATGTGGGACATTATTTATCATATATATATATATATATATATATATATATATATATATATATATATATATATATATATATATATATATATATATATATATATATATATATATATATATATATATATATATATATATATCTCACTTTAAATATTCTATATTTTAAATTCTATATACACTTCTGTTATGCATTAATTTCTTTAATATATATATATATATATAATTTATTTATTTTCTTCCATTCATTCTCTTCTTTTTGTCTTGTCTATAACGGTCACTAGATTCATGCGTTTTGGAACCCACATTATATCGTAGATTATACCTCCATTACTGCTCCAGGTACATACATTTTTTTCAATGAGTCTTCAACTCTTTTTTTACAATTTAATCCTTTTTAAAGAATACCTAAACTCCTGTTTTCCACTGGGCTGAGTGATACCTTGCCGCAGTGTTTCTCCCGGCCTACCCAGCGGTTTTGGGGCATTAAGGGCTTTGCCACCCATTTGCAGTAAATTACATCTTTGAGCTTTTCTTGCTATCATCTACTTCTTTGGGAACCTTGGAGAGTAGGAGATCTCCCGCAATGCCTGACCTGTCTTGCTGCTTTTAACTTTAACAGCATGGAATATCTATGTAATTTCTCTTTTTTATTTGTAAGTATCCCTTACAGAGATTGTTTAATGATTATTAATATATACAAATTATTTTTGTTCTAATATCTTGCCATTTATGTCTTTTGAATAGAAATGTGTTTTTGCTATATATGCACCCCTGAGGAAGGAGACGTTTGGCGCTCCAAAATGCGTAGGGTAACAAATTCTATAGTGTATTGCTACATTGTTCGCCATTGATACCATGTTGTTTAAGTGTTTTTTTCTATGTAATGCTTTTATGCTACATTAATAATTTTATTAATTAATAAATGTTGTTTATTTACTTTTCATTTTTCGTACATGCCTTTAAAGTCCACCACTAGGGGTTCTCTTTGGCTAACTCTAGAGCAGTGGTCTCCAAACTGTGACTAAAAGTGGCCCTTGAATTTTCCCACGGCCGGTGTTCAAAAAGTTCCTATACTGAACACAATTTTTCAGGAGAGGGAGGTTGAGGACGGCTCTCCTAATCTCAGCAGATCCTAAACACTGCTAAAATACACCTAGGCTTTTATGGAGAAAAGTTAAGGACTGACGTATAGGAGCCATTAGTGTTCATGGGGCCTAATGCGGTCCCCAAAAAAGACACAGAGAGGGTAAAGGACTGGTCCTCTGTATTGCAGCTGGTCGTTCCATATTTTTTGGACTTGTACCTTTGTGGAGGCAGCTATCTTGGTAGAGGCAGGGCTTTGCTTTCTCATGCTAGAGCCTCCAGCAAGGAGAACAGTGATCAGCACAATGGTGACATCACCAAATCTCACTCCAAATGTCCTGAGAGTAGCAATCAGGTGCAGCAGTGCCTGAGATCTTATACTGCAGATATACTGTACAGCTATGAGGCTATAGTACATGAGTGCCTAGGCACACTCACATCCCAGGAAGTATAGTGATATTTTTGGAAGAAACTCCAGACAAAAAAGGTACATTCTTCATGATACTGCTTAGGCACAATTAACATTTCTAGATGTTCTGCACAAAATCAAAGCCCAACTCCAGGAATACTATGACTTTAAATAGTATTGTTTGGACCAAATTACCTCTCTCCTTCACTAATCAATGTAGATGCTATCAGTGTCTCATGTATCATGAGCTACATACAGTATACAGCACTCTGTTCTGACAGTGGTAAGGGGGCTTTGTGCCCTGTTCCTGCAGCAATATCAAGTCAGGTGAGCACTGCTCAGCCTGTAAGCAGGTAGTGGTTAACGCTGCCCCAGTTGGAAAGGCTGGAGTTAATTGTTTTTCTTGGTATTGGCCAGGTGATAAGCGGGGCCTGGTTTCCTCCAGACATTACGCTTGCCGTTCAGGCCAAAGAGTTCAATCTTTCTTTCATTAGAACAGAGAATTTTGTTTTATCATGGTCCGAGAGTCCTTCAGGTGCCTTTTGTCTGACCACTCTACCATACAGGCCTGATTGTTGGAGTGCTGCAGAGATGGTTGTTCTTCTGATTCTCCTCTCTCCACAGAGAAATACTAGAGCTCTTTCAGAGGGACCATACAGTTCTTGGTCACCTCCCTGACCATGCCGCTTTTACCCCAGATGCTCAGTTTGGCTGGGCGGCTCGCTCTAGGAAGCGTTCAGGTGGTTCCAAATGTCTTCCATTTATGGATGATGGAGGCCACTGTACTCATTTGGGACCTTCAAAGCTGTAGAAATTTTTCTGCACCCTTCCCCAGATCTGAGCCTCAATACAATCCTGTCTCATAGGTCTACAGAAACTTCCTTGGACTTCATGGCTTGGTTTGTGCTCTGACAAGCACTGTTAACTGTGGGACCTTCTATAGTCAGGTGTGTGCCTTTCCAAATCATGTCCAATCAACTGAATTTACCACAAGTGGACTCCAATCAAATAGTAGAAACATCTCAAGGGTGATCAGTGGAAACAGGATGGACCTGAGCTCAATTTTCCGTGTCATGGCAAAGGCTGTGAATACTTACTTAATACGTACATGTGATTGTGTTCCTTTTTTATTTTTGCAAAGATTTCAAACAAACTTCTTTCAGGTTGTCATTAAAAGGGTATTGTGTGTATAATTTTGAGGAAAATAATTAATTTAATCCAATTTGGAATAAGGCTGTAACCTAACAAAATGTGGAAAAAGTAAAGCGCTGTGAATACTTTCTGGATGAACTGAATATGGTCAACTTTATTGTCAAACGCTACCAAATCTTTTTTCTAAAATCTTGAACAGAGTAGGGCTGGCCATAGATTATACAATTTTCTTATTCAATTTTATTTTAGATTTACCAAAACCATATAATATGAGGTCACACCTAAAGACTTTCAATGTGTATGCAGTCAGGCAGGCCCTTGCACTACACAGCTGAAGGTAAATCTAAAGAAATTTGAATAGGAAAATTGTATAGTGTATGGCCAGTCTTAGAAAGGGTTAGATCCTTTGTCGATGGTTTTTGCTCTCTGTGTCTGCAGTTGGGAGATTCATCATTTCCTCCTGTCCTGGGTATACCCTACCACACCATAGGGTTGTATTTAGACATCATACCACCCTAGTGAATCTTGGGTGACGCCCTTTTAAACATGCTTTGCCCCTCAATGTGCTTATTTAGCAAATACTTCACAAAGCAACTTAAAGAGATTGTAAAGGTAAAAAAACATGTCTATACTTACTGGCCCCAAATGTCCTCTTCTAAGGTCCCTGGCCAGCGCCAGAAGTGAGGGGAGATAAGCCTCAGATGTGCACAGCGGTGGAACGAATGAGGGCTCAAGTAAGTAAAAGGGGGGTTGCCTAAACATTTTTTACCTTAATGCAAGGAATTATTAAGGAATGCATTAAGGTAAAAAAAAATTAGGCTTTAGAACCACTTTAAAGATTAATTCCAGGTATGGATATTTTTGTATAGTTACACTGGTGCACTGGACCAACTTAACTATGCAAATACCATACCTAGCGATCCCCATGGAAGTTGGAGATCAAGTTAGCATGACTACTTAAGTCATCTCCTCTAGCTTCCGTGTCCCGCGTAAAGCAGCTGCCCTGCTGCATTGTAAATACAGCATGGGCACCATTCAGAGAACACTTTGCATTTTCTCAGTTGATTGATACAATAGAGACCCTTTCCAGATCTGGTTGAGTATTATAGATTTTGGCGTTTCATATTAACATTATTAGGGTCTCCCAGATAACCTTTGTGATGATTTGGGGGGGGGGGGGGGTTGATGCTTGAGGCTATTTAGTGTTGTCTGTGATGGTAACACAATACCATTCATTTTGGAGTCAGAAAAAAATGTGCATTTTTGCTGCGTTAAGGTGCCTTTTCAGCCCAATAAAATGAACGCACTGCAACGCAGCATGGACATCTGTATATGGCCTTAATGAAAAGATATCCTGCTTGGGCTCATCTCCCATTATCCTGGTTTGGCAGGATCGTGGCAATTCATATGACTTCCCTGCCAAAACGACTTTACTTTTTTTTCCCCGAGTCCTACCAGTACCGATACCCCCACATATCTTGCAAATACATCAAAGCAAACTCCTGAAATTTGTGTGCGGTTCCACCCGACCCAGGGTCAACAAACAAATATTATATGCCCGCAGAGTCAATGGAGGACTCTCCGTCCCTAATTTGCAAGCCTACTATATAGCTGCGAACATAGCCCCACTATCCCATCTCCACAAAAAATACAAAATGACTCTATGGGCCACTATGGACCTAGTGGATTCACATCCGACACCCATTTCTTATTTGCCCTGGCTCCCCCCTACACATTGCCCTCCCGTGGCTCATTCCCTTAGTCTATGGGACTCAGTCAAGTACTCGACCGGTCTGATCTCCCCCTACTCCAAATCCTTCATTGCCCATTGTTCCCACCTGGTTGCGTAAACCCCCAGCAGTTCTCCTGGTGGAAGACAAATTGTTTTACGGACATCCACTCCTTGTTTACTCCCACCAGGATATTATCATTCGAGACCTTACGTTCCTCTCATGAAATCCCATTACGAGAACATTATAGCTACCTACAGATCTGACATTTCCTCCAGGGGCTTATAAAATCTCGACCGACCACTTACACCCTGACCCCCTTTGAGAGCCTCTGCAGAGCTTGACCCCAAACCTTGGGTTTAATATCACTGATCTACTCCTCTATTATATCTCTATTACCTCTAAAAAGCTACCAATGACCCTATCACCTCCAATGTGAAAGGGAGATAGGGAGACAGCTGGACCCAGAGGACTGGCTAGACTGGCCCATTTCATTCCAGCCTACTCCCCCTTGTGTTTACGAGGGTGCTCCCAGGGGGGGCACTATGACATATATTTAGTGGACTTGTCCGAGGGTTCGCAGGTTATGGATCAGTCTATTCCCTCCTCCAAAACATACTCCATGCTGACCTAAAAAAAGACCCATACGAAGCTCTTCTTTGCAACCCGATCACAGAACTGCTTCGCCCGGAGAGCCAACTGGCTCTGCACCTCTTTACTGCAATCAAACTCACGATAGCAAGGGCATGGAAGACACCAGTACTAAGCTTTGAAGCAGTTAAAAACTGCATGGACAACACAGAGGTTAACGAAAAGCTAACTGCTGTCCTATCAGACACCCATGATAAGATCCTACGGGTCTGGTGGCCCTGGGTTGTTTATACTAAACCCACTAGATTTGACACCACCCTTCTTCGGATCTAATGCGCTCTTGCTTCCCACCGCGAGGACCCCCCCTCCTTCTCTCAACCCTTCTCTTTGCTAAGCTCAGACCTTGCTTATTCTTAAATCTCCCTCTCAATACTTCTATTTCCCAGATTTACCTAAAAATCCATCAGGCCACCGGGCATAGTCATGAATGAGTTGGTTACAGGGATACCCACCCAGGACTGTTCGCAGTTAGGCCCCCGTTAAGATAGATTCCTCCAGCGTTTGTTAAATATCGGACACTGCCCTACGGGCATTCCAGGGATCTCAGCATGTCTAATCACCTTTATGTATCTAACTTACAATAGTTTTAATATCTTTTCTTCTGTTTTGTCTTCCTTAAATTTACTAGCATTCTTTCATAAAATGCAAATTCTCCTGTTATGTTCAGTTATGCTCTATTGTCTACACTGTTCAAATGTGAAGTTTCTATGGATATTAATAAAAAAATTTGTAAAAGAAAAGATATCCTGCTTTTCCATTAGATGTGGCTGCAATTAGATTTGTTATACATTTTGAAATAATAAATCTTATCTGAAGTCTTTTTACTTTTTTTTTACCCATAATCATCAAATCTCATAGTGACGCATGCAATTTTCCAATTTCCTGCTTGCAGCAAATGAGGATGCACGCAGACTGCAATAGCGCTGAGTGAAAGTGACACACTAATAGATTGCAATGAATGTAGACAGTATCTTATTGCCAAGTCTAAGCAGGGGTAACGTGGGATTGCTGCACAAATCTTCATATTCATGAGGCTTAATTAGAACAAAATTGCCAGTCAGTAAAATGTGGCCAGCTCAAGAGCCGCTTTCACAACTGCAAAGTGATCGCGCCCCCCCAGAGAGGCATCTGCCAGCGCAGTCACAAATATCAAGCCATGAAAAAAAAATAAAAATAAAAGGATCAGGAAGCATGGAGGGGCTCTGCACATTTATATTCCCCGTCAGCAGGGAATATAAATATTTCACAAGCGCTACAGCCCCAACCAAATCCAACACTGCACAAGTTCACTAATCAACAAAAACATTTAATAGAGTCAGCAACATTCAGCCTCCAATATGATCTGCAGAAATAATATCAGGAGAACCTCAAGCCAGAATGCAATTTCAAGGAGCACCAGCCAGAAGTGCTCAAAATCTATACACATTTGTATTGAGGAAATATAGGGAGAGGGAGTAAGGAAAATCTCTCAATGAGAAAAAAAACAAAAAACAGAGGCCCTAACTCTTCTTCACTGTATTCAAAACTAAATTTTGACTGAAGTTTCATTAAAACAGCCATTTTCAACCAGCATTCTATGGAGCCCTAGGGTTCCTCCAGAGGTTGCTAGAGGGCCTTCCCATGTGCTGGTGCCACCATAGTTCCTAGGCCAACGCTACTTGGCAGACTCAGCAGCACAAAACCAAGGAATTTTTTAGCTACATGTAAGGCCTCGTTTAAACTAGTGGTTGGAGGGCAGCAAAAATGTGCAAGTGAGCAGCATTTTGGCCGCCCGCTAACCGCCTCCCCTCAAGCTGCAATAAGCAATGGAAAGGGATGTTTTCCTGCCACTGCCGTGATACTTTGCTTCTCGGCCACGGCAGGGTTGACCAGACATGTGTTGTTCAGCGGGCGGCAAGCCTGCCGAACGGTACACATGCAAGTCAATGGGGAAGCACTATAAACTTCCTGCATTGCATATGGTTGTGGTGCGAATATCAGCACAAATTGTGTTAAAACAGGCGTCGCATCCCTTCCTTAACACCTGTCAGTAGCCTCTGGAGCGTAATCCCAATGTGGATTGGGTTTCAGAGGCAAAGGAGAGTTATACGCACGTCTAAATCTACCCTAAGGGTGTCATATTAATTACCACTAGAGGGGGCTATTCTTTCTACTGACCATCAATTTAAGGCCATTCATCCCACTGGCACCAATGAATACAGAAGCACGGATTAAGAATGCAATGATATAAGGAGTGCTGGACATGACAGTGTGGATGAGGGACACAGAGGGTTAAGCTTTATGGGTGGAGCTGAGGAAAAAGGTTTGCAGGAAACAAGTTCAGTGTAGGGGAGGGGTCATATAAAAGGGAGGGGTGTGGCTTTAGGGGATCATTCGGATCCCAGCGCGACACAGAGGAGGCAGTTTTTCCCACCCTCCCGCCCTACTGTTATGTGTTTGTTTTTGTTGTGTCGTTTGTTGCTGGTCTTTTCTTCTTTTGCAGGTTTCGTCGGTTGTCACGGCAGCTGAAGGTTTTCCTGTGTTGGCGGTGTGTTTTCTGGTGGTTTCTGACGGTAGACAGGTACTCAGAAGGGATCTGAGGGTGTGGGGGGCTCATCTAACGATCGGCCCCTCTGGGTATTCCTGAACGTTGGAGGGAATACGGTTATGTTCACTGGCGGAAGTTGTCTCCGACCGGTCACAGGTGGAGGATTTTGGGAAGTTGGTCAGGTGTACCGCAGTGATTTGGTATTGGCTTAAGTGGGGTCACCATCAGAGATCACCAGAATGGGCAGTTAATGTTATTTAATGTGGTTTAATGTTAATAAAGTTATTTATATTTATATATTTATATATATTTATATATTTTCATATTTACAAGTTATTGGAGTGAATTTTGAGTTATGTTTAATAAAGGCTGTTGTGGCCAGTTTACTCCAACCTATGGTGTGGTCTCGTTTCTAATAAGGGAAGGTATGGGTAAGGAATAATATAAGGGGAACATTCAGACTACACTAGTCATGGTTTTTGCAGGGGTTCCCTGAGAGCTGAAAATTCTTTTAAGGGTTGCTCTGTGGTAAAAAGGTTGAGAAAGGCTGCATTAAAGCCCAACATTGGGATATCTTTTTTAAGTCCCCTAAGTAAGAGTTTAAAACAAAAAAGTAATACTCATCTTATCTCCAGTGCTCTCTCTGGAGTAATTCCTTTCAGCCCATAGAGCTTAGGCTTCCAGGAGGACTAAGGACATCCCGTGAATGCAGAACATAATGAACCCTTTCCTTTAAGGGGTAGCACTTCTACTTTGCATCAGAGGGGTTCAGGACATTACCTGCATGGAAATTTGTATGTTCTCCCTGTGCTAATGTGGGTTTCCTCCCACACTCCAAAGGCAAGTTGGCAGGTTAAATAGTTCCTGTCCAAAGTGGTCCTAATATGTGAAATAGGGACCTTGTATTGAACTAAAGAATGTGATGCGCTGATTTCAAACCATACAATAAATCGCAGTAAACCACAAATATGCGATTATAAAATTATATGAAGTGCAACTGTGCATAAATAAATCAGAAAATGCCTCTGTGCATATATTAGAGTGATAACTAGTGTATAGACCATAAGGTGACTCTATGTGCAAAAAAACGCAAATTTGTCATATAGACCAAAATCCATATATAGAGTGTGTAAACTTATTACAATATGTATATAGTGGAGCAAAGACAGATATCTGTGCATATATTAAAGTGATAACTAGTGCATAGACCATAAAGTGACTTTATGTGCCAAAAGACGCAAATTTATCATATAGACCAAAATACATATATAGAGTGGGTAAAACTTGTTGCAAAGTATAAAAAATGGAGCAAAAAAAACGGTATAAAAAAAGAAGGAAAAAATATATATAAAATATTAAATCCAAGTGACCAGCGTGATTAAAGATAAAATGTCCCATACACAATCAAATCAAATCGTGCAATTCGGTAGACACACTGAATAAAACGTGCAACGTGCTGGGCAGTCAATCCATCCGTGATGATCCGTGCAGAAAGTGCAAATGCTATACAATTACCTCACTGCTGTGGGTAAACAGCAAAATAAGTAATGGACATCAGGATGATCGCAGAAACGGCTGTGTAACACAATCTTTAGGAGACTTCTCTAACTTCCTCATGAATGGCAGGTAAACTCAAGGAAATGGATTAAAAAGGACCGCCATAGTGTAGTATTTCAAACATGTATCAATTTTATTAAAAAGGTTTAAAACTACTCACAAGCGAAGTAGAGACAAGCACATAAGACAGACAGCATAAAGTAAAACCGGATATGGACGTCACTTCCTTCTCTGAACCCTTCTTCCTCACATCGTCTCATTGGCAGTGGGCACTCATGACAACAGTGTCACTCTTAGCATCATTATACTATGACTCAAGGGCACAATGGTAATGGTCCCTCAGAGGTAGGTCCATGACACCATGCTTTCACAGTATCTTTTGGACTGAAGGATCACTGTTTCCACACGGAGCATGGTGGCAGGGAATAGGCTTATCTACTCAGGGTGTGGTTGGTTTCTAAAGAAATTGAGCTGTAAGACTTTGCACACCTGGAACATATTAAGGAGATTTAAAGTAAGTGCAGTTGGGCTTTAGTGTCTATTCACACTTGTACGACTTGTCATGTGACTTTGAACATCAAACTCAGATGACAAGTCAATACCCATGTTTTTCAATGATAACCATTCATATATGCGCGATTTAACCTTGCAGTGACTTCAAAGCAGTTCATGCACTACTTTGATCTGACTTTAATGCAATTTGAGGACCACAGACTTCAATGTTAACCCTCAAAAGTTGAATGATCAAGTTGTACCTGAATGTTTTACATGCAACAGTTGTCCATTATCTTTGGTCAAAGCCAAAGTTACATTCAAGTCATACCCATCCAAAGTTTCATCAAAGTTGCACTCCAAAGTCGAGCTACTTTGGAGTCATACAAGTGTGAATGGAGCCTTAGGAAGGAATGTTAAGCGCATGACTACTAGGGGAAGCAAGTCTACAAGTTACAAGTCTGTACTTTAATGCAATAATCAAAATAAGAAACAAAAAGGAAGCATGAATGTCAAAATAATAAATCATTATGGTCAACTAAACATTACAAAAACATATATATACTATTAAACCTCTTACATAAACTAGTTTTTACTTAATTCCGTGGTCCATTAGCGTTATCTTTGTGGAGCTGTCAATTATCATTTCATCACATTCCCAGGGATGATTAGATAGCCTTTACATGGATATTTAATGTGCTTTTCTTCTCTGCGTTCATTTCCACTTTAATGGAACTTAACTGACTGCAGAAAATCCCGCCATCTCAGAATAAATTTAGCGCAACAGCGATCCCAGGGAAGACTAGGCCACTAGTGCGGAATAACCTGTGTATAATTAAGTGGCTTCAATTATTAATGCCCTTCGCTACTTCAGAAGAGGCACATGATTGATGCGCACGTCCTTACCCGTCCTGCTTTTAAAAGGATCAGTGAAAATACAAGAGGTGTCCTCACATAAAACAAATCATAATGCAACCATATTTAAAGAGCACCTGTGGTTTAGTAATAAATGTAATAAAAGGAAGATGTTGGGCAAGGTAAGCGCAGGACTTGGTTCTTACTGGGATTAAAGCTCTAGTAAATTTTGCAATTCTCATGTCTAAGGCCTTAAAGACAGGGGGCCTGTATCCTGCATGGCTGTTACCATGAACAGGTTAGATGCGACAGGTTCAGCAGTTTAATATTTGATTATTCCTTTTTTGCTTTTTTATTATTTTTTAGTGCTGACAATTTATGCAACACTTTACATACTGTACATTCACATAAGTCACTGACCCCAAGGAGCTTATAATTTAAGGTAGATGACACCAAGCACTCCTATGACCTAGCCACTTTAAAGCGGACATGAATACATGTATATGCCAAAGTAGGAGATGAAGGAGAGGGGGCCAGGCATAGCTGGGCATATGCAAGAACTTGAAAATATTTAGCTGTACTGTAGTTCCCCCGTTATTCATGTTTGTACTGAAAGCAGAACTAATCCTTCCTATGCCTTTATACCCATTAAAAAAACTCATATACCTTACAGCCAAAGAGACTGCCATATTGGCATTTGTTTGATCTGCAGCTGCCATGATGCTGTACATGACATACGATTAGTTATGACACCGGCCATTTGACCATCAAGCAATTGGCTAGAAAACAATGCTGCAGAGGAAATGGCTATCTACTATCAGCATTGTCACTGCCAATACACTGGCTTTTAGCATGTCAATCAACACACGGCCAGGGCTGGACT